>NW_027527388.1:4753215-4881071 GCF_008692635.1 Crocuta crocuta | reverse complement strand
TTGAAAAAAAAAAAAAAAAAATGAGGAGGGGGCCATAGAGTTAGTTTCGCAGGGATTCTAGGAAAAGCTCAAACTCCCTGTACTGACTGGTAGCCCAACATAGAGGAAAGTGAACAAACCTGAAAACTCAAGCTATAGAAGAGGAAGAATTAAAAACATACAAAGGAACTTAAGAATATAAATATCTATGGTTTAGACAGGATTCAGATCAAGCGGGGGAGTTTGACTGTGATCAACGTATAGAAAAAGTGTCAACAATCAGAAAAAGAAAAATATTAGATATAGATAACATCCTATTGTTACCAGAGCTCCAGGGTACAAGATCTTACACCTGGCCATAGGGTCCGAACAGACCAGATTGTGCCATTCATTGCTGACAAAATGTGAAGGCAGAGAGACCAGTGGTGGTAAAACAAGAACGGATTTGACTTCAGTGAGGCCAACACCAGGAAGACAGCCGACTCATGTCACCAGAACTACTGAGAATACTTCTGAGTTTATACAGGGAAAATACAGAACAAAGATTGGTGGGAATGTGCAGCGGAGCAGCAAAAGTCACGTTGATCATTATCTTGGGGTCAATCCTGTGGGGTCTTACTGACACCAGGGCAGTCGTTGTTGCCTAAAAGGGCAGTTTTGGTTCCCATCACAGGAGGTTTTGCCCACTTGCCCCCTGCTGGAGTTAACTGAGAAGATAAAGGGGAAAACAGAACCATTAAGAGGAACAGGTTGAAAGCAAAATGGAGTCAGTCGGGGCAATGACCGAGTCCTGTGTCACTATTTGATCTGTTTCTCTGGAGAACCCTGACTAATACAGCAACCATCTTTTATGTTGTTTATGATTCCTTAAATCAATCTCTTTCTCTCTGCCTCTTGACTTTTCTATTTAGTTAGCCAAAAATCCAGATGGTGAACTGGGTAGTAGTGGCTTGGTCTCTGGCTTCCCTATGCCAGTCTTTCTACTTGTTGGCCAGCATTTCTCCATCTAGTGTGAACAGCTCAGATAAATCTTCAGCCAGTGAGGTTTCACACGATCCCTGGCCTGAGACCGCTGTGCCGACTGTCTCCCATCTGCTGGTTGAACACTCAAGTTCCTGTGTCCTGAGAAACCCCTTAGTCCCAGGCAAACTGGGGTGGTTGGTCTTATTACACAACACATTGTGTTCAAAGTCCTCTCCTCAGACAGAATCCTCACCAAGGGGGATCCCTGGGGTTTACACACTGGGGTGTGAGTGCTGATGGGACTCTCAGGGCCACTGAAGAGTCACCACTCACATTCTTGCCTCTGTGAATGCAGCAGAGCCTGGAATGGAAGAAGTATTGCTTCATAAGAAACTTGCTGAGCTGGTGAGGACATGCTGTTTCTCCTTCTGGGATCTGGTTTTGAATGGGATGATGGAATAAAAGGAGAAGAGGGGGAAAGAATTTGTCCCAATTCTCACAGTTAATTAGACGACCAATTTAATTTTGCAGTGGAACAGATATTTTCTGCAACTGAAAGACAAGTGGTGAGGCAAAGCATCTGCTTACTGATGTGCATAGCTGTAAGTCTGACTTTGGTATTTAAGATGAAAGGCAGCCACCTAGCCACAAAGTGTAATTCATTAACATTAAACTGGTCAGATTCCATTACTGTGAACTTCCACTAACACAGAAACAAGATGGGTATTAGCTAAGCCTTGTTAATCACTTAGGTGTATGGAGATTTTCAACATGACGGCAACTGTTGCTGTAGGATCTGACTCCTAACATAGCACAGAAAAGGCTGAAACTCAAGTCCCTTCAGAGGGCAATGGTAACAAGGAGATATGCAGTCTGCCCTTTGGAAGCCTGGAAAGTCATGGAAATCAGAGGTAACACACAGTTCAGAGTGCACTTGAAAGCTAAATCCTGGGATGGGTGGAAAGCCTCTGTAAGGAGCAGGTGGGCCTTCAAGTCCCCATTTACAGGTCTGTGTGGTTACGCATTCCCCTTATGCTCACTCCTGAGGAGACCAAATGCTTACTCTTCAGAGGAAATTAATCTGAACCACCCTAGGCTCAAGGACACCTCATAGAGTGGGGGGCTGAAGCAGGGGGATTAATTGGAAGGCTCCATACAGAGTCACTGAGAAGCCCAAGACCCTCTTCTCTTCTCTTACCCAGTCAGAAAGCTCCGGCAGCCAGACATTCACCTAGGAGTCTCCGATAAAAGCCTGAACTCCAAAAAAAGACCTACAGCTACTGATATTTGGGAGTTCCGAAGAAAAACTCAGATGTGCCCAACAACCCTTCAACAAACCCACCAGGCAGTCAGCCCTGCCCCTGTATATAGAGCTTCTAAACAATGTCTTTGTACTTTGCTTTAAGTATCAAAAGACAGCCTAGGAATCCCAAGGAATTGAGGAAAATCTTCAACATTCAAGAGACCAAAACAAAAATATAAAATAAAGAACTCCAAAATCAAACTCAATAAAGGAGCAGAAGAGAACTTTAAAGAAACAGAAAGATGAGATATAAGGTAAAAAAAAAAAAGAAAAGAAAAGAAAAGAAAAGAAAATTCCAAGATCAAGAAAGAGATAAAAATGTTTAAATATAACACCTGCTTTTTTTTTTTTTAATCTATAGAAGAGATGGAAAATTAGGCTAGGAAATCTTTGTGGAAGCAGAAGAAAAAGACACAGAGATGGAGAACAGGAAAGAAATGATAAGAAAATCGGAGGATCAGCAAGGGAATTCCACATTCGATCAACACACATTCCAGAAACAAAATAAAACAGAGGGGAAATTACTATGAAGGAGCTAGCAGAGGAAACTTTCCCCTTCAAGGAGTGAGGCATGGGAACCTCTCATTTACAGTCAGTCAGAAGTTTAGGTAACAATCTGGGTTTGCTGCAGGTGTCTGAAGGGGAGGGCAGTCTTATGGGACTGAGCCAGTAAGCTGTGGAATCCAACTCTACCTCTGGTTAGATGATGTCAGAGTGAGTTGAATTGCAGGATACCCAGCTGGTATCCGAGCATGGCTTGAAGGTATGGAGAAACCCTCTCACGCATACTGAGCCTGAGGCCCTTTAGTAACACTTGAGAAAAAACTGACAGAGTCTGTATCCCAAAACATGTTCCCATGATTTGGAAGGAAGGCAGAAGAGAAGACATAGACACACATCACATGCCTTAGTACATCAGAGCTGGATTATATAATCCACTCACAAGAGGGAACATCACTAAGCTCACATTTGTGTTTTAGCAGAAATCTGCAAGAGTCAAGTAGCAATGATTCAATTTCGCTACAATTTTCACTACATCCTAATATCTCCCCGACACTGAGACCACTATTAGCTGCTATTCATGATTGCATTTTTATAGTATAGTACTTGCAATTTTTTGCAATTTTTTATAGTATAGTCTTTTTTTAATGTTGGTTTATTTTTGAGAGAGAGAGACAGAGCATGAGTAGGGGAGGAGGAGAGAGAGAGAAGGAAACACAAAATTTGAAGCAGGCTCCAGGCTTTGAGCTGTCAGCACAGACCCCAACGTGGGACTCGAATCCATGGCCAGCGTAATCATGACCTGAGCCTCAGTTGGACGCTTAACCAACTGAGCCACCCAGGAACCTCTATAGTATGGTATTTTTAAGAGTTGGTGTAAAAATAAAATAAAACAAAACATCTCTCTACATCCATGAAGCAACAAAAGTAGAACAAAAAAAGTAGAACAAGAGAACTGAATGCTTCAAGGAAAATAGAATATCCTATTTTGTCACAGAAGTGAAGAATACACCTATGAATTTAAGGTATGCAAACAAAGTATACTTTCTTGCACACTCATTTGCGTTACCTTCCTGTTACAGTTTAAATTGTGCCCGTCTGATAATTTAGTTGACGTCCTAACCTCTTATACCTCAGGATGTGGCCTTATTTCGAAATAGGGTCCTTGCAGATGTGATTAGACGAAATCATTAGACGTTAAGACGAAATCATCTTGGAGTAGGGTGGGTCCTTAATCCATTAGGACTGGTCTCCTTAAAAGAAAAGGAAAACCAAAGAGAGAATGCCATGTGATCATGGAGGCAGAGACTGAATTGATGCCACCACAAGCCACTGAAAGCCTGGGGCTTCCAGAAGATGAAAGGGGCAGGAAGCATTCTCTTCCAGAGGCTTCAGAGACAGCATGTCCTGGCAACACCTTGATTTTATGCTTTTAGCCTCTAGTACTGTGGGAAAATAAATTCCTTTTGTTTAAAGCCACCCAGGCTGTGGTGCTTTGTTACAACCATCCTAGGGAACCTCCTAACCCCTGTGGGATCAGACAGTCTAGCTTCCAGTTCAGAACATTTCTGAGTAAGGGATGGGAGAGGACACCACAAAACTCCTTACTCAAGTCCTGCGTTTGTGTCTTTGAATAAAGCCTTCCTTCTTTAATCACATATTAAATGATACAGCAGACGGCAGAAATCATTCTGGATCTGATAGCACCACTCAGCAGGTCACAAACAACTCATTACCAGTTAGTTCAAGCTGGCATAGGGCTGAAGATTTTCTAGATTGTCAAGTGCTGTAGAAGCTGCAGTCCCATTAGAAAACTGGGTTCTCCAAGGAGGGGCATGTGAGCACTACATCTCACAAGGGCAAGCCAAGGTCAAAAGTGAGAGTTTTGAGCAACTAGTAGGGAGTAAATCCTAGGTAAGCCAGCTGGGGTCACAATCCAAACAGAAGGACATGAGCCAAAAGATCGTTGCTCAAGCAGGGATGAGAGTGTAGTCTTAGGCTCAGAATAAATGAGTAAATCCTCGCACGGAGCAGAACGGAGGATGACAATGTATTCTAGCCCAGAGGTGAGCTGTGGCGATGGAACTGGTAGGGCTAGGCTGAGAGCAAGTGTGGTCAGGCAAGGCCAGGCAGCAAAGCGGAGCCCCCAGGCAGCACAGCTGCAAAGAGTCTCTGGGCCGTGGTACCTTTTCTCTGTGCTTGTGAACATCACCACAATCAAGGTGAGTTGAGAACATCTATTTGAGTCAAGTACCAAAACCACTGGCCTGGGGATTCGCTAACAAAACAGGCTGTATTGTCAATAGTAAGAAATAGCACCTGAGGCCTATAAATGCCATGCTGTTGGGGAAGATGGTGTTTTAATTGCCCGTTTGTAGTCCAGCCCTGCTTCTTATCTCACCGTTCAGGGCTTAATGTCTTTTCATTTGCGGTGTCAAAACCGCCCTCACTGCATTGTGATTGCTCTGCTTTCTCTAGCTTTCGCAGATCACGTACTTTTTCATTAGGGGATTTCAATTTGTATCTTTATTTCCCATCATGTTCAATCAGTCATAAGTCTCCCAAATAATTTCTTTCTCCTACATATACAAAGGCACATCGATACTAAAAGGCTAATTAATCTTGGGTTGTTTTCTTGTCCTTTTTAGTAAGAGGGCTGGAGCACATCATTTGCTAGTCACTTTATAATAAGCACTAATTTTCGCCCTGAAATAGTTATTGATCTAAAGAGCCAACCATAGGAGAATCATTAAGAAAATGAAACAATTCCCCATGATGGGAGATTAGCCACAACTATACATGAGGCTTAAACATAATTTTTATATCTTGAGGAAAGACTTGCAGTAGGCTAAGTGAAAAATCAGAATATAAAATACAAATACAGGATCATTCCAAGTGTATAGAAATATATATATTAAAATCTAGGTAGTATTTTCTTTTTCTTGTTCATTCCTTCTGTGCTTTTCAAAATTCCAGTAATGAGCACATATTATTTTTATAATCAGAAAAAGATAAACTTAAAAGAAATCTTTGGAACTTGAATGGTATTGACATTACCCAATTTGATAATACTACTCTAGAAGGATTTATATTTGCATTCAAAGTCTTTGAACAATTTTTCCCAATGAAAAAGAATAGAAAGCAAATAAATATTTTCATTAGTATCCAGGCCAAAACATTTACACATGACATGTGGTCTCTCGGGAAGGTATGTCCAGAATAACACTGGAAACCAGGAAGAGAGTCTGCAAATTGATTCTTACAGGGCCAGATGGAGGGGTGGGAGGCGCCTGGGGGGTCAGTTGGTTAAGTGTCCAACTTCAGCTCAGGTCATGGTCTCGCGGTTCATGAGTTCCAGCCCTACATTGGGCTCCGTGCTGACAGCTCTGAGCCTGGAGCCTGCTTTGGATTATGTCTCCCTCTCATTCTGCCCCTCCCCCATTGTCACTCTGTTCCTCAAAAATATAAATAAACATAAGAAAAATTTTTTAAGTGTCAAATGGGAAGTGTTTCAGGTCTTGCAACTCTGCCTCTGTGATAGCTCCTTAGCTCTGCTGTTGTAGCACAATAGCCGTAGGCAATGTGTAAATGGGTACATATTGACTGTGTTCCAATAAAACTTTATTGACAAAAACAGGTAGTAGTTTGCCAATTGGGCTACAGAACAGTGTTTCTTAAACTTTAATGTGCATATGGATCACCTGGGGTTTTAGCTGAAACCAGATTTCGATTTAGTAGGTGTACAGTGGAGCCTTTCTAACTACCTTCCACGTGTCACCATTGGTACTGCTCTGAGGACATCATTTTCAGTATCAAGACTGAACATCCATTAGCCACATAACACAGAGATGAAAGAGTCATGAGAGAGACCTCTTTAGGAGATAAGAAATACATTATGTTTACCCATAATACATGTGTATTATAGTAATAACACTGCTTTTTTTTTTTTTACCTTATGCTTTGTTTTATAAAGTCAAATTTAGGGCAATAAGCAGGAGATAGATTACCTCAAATATCTAAAAATAGTTTACTGAAACAAAATACATAATTGACTTTGATATAGACAAAAATGTATTTATTCACTCAATAAGCGTTTATTGCATCGGGACATTAACTTGTCAATTGCTTGAAATACAGTGATAAAGAGAGCACAGTGCTGCCTTCAAGGAGCTCATAATTAAGTGGGGGAATCAAGCACAAAAAGTGATACTTACTTTCATTTTTAAAAAATAGGAGAATCCAAAGTAGTTTTGCCTGGAATCATTCAGATTCATTTACAAAGAGATGCCATTGACCAGCACTGAAAATGAAGCCACTTATCCAACTATGCCATGGATACATCCAACTTCTAACAAGTCACACTAACAACTTCTACAAATATCCCTTCAAACCTTGCCATCTTAAGGTCTTATTGTGGATGTAATCCATATTTCCCCAGAATTCATCACTTGAGGTACTCGTGAGTTCACAATAACTGAAATAATTCAAGTCTTGACATCTCCATTTGAATGACCAACATCCCAAACTCAACATGGCCAAAACCGAACTCCTGAAAGTTCCAAATCTGTGCTAGCAATACCTTCCTATCTCATTTGATAGCAACTGCATTCTTCCTATTAATCAAGTCAGCCATCCTTGATGCCTCCCTCTCTCTAACACAACAAATCTTGTTAGCTTTACTTGCAAAATGTATCCAGAATCTAACCATTTCTCACCACTTTCACTGCAACCAGCTGCTCTATGTTTTCATCTACATTACTGCACTACTATCTTGGCTGACTTTCCAGATTCTATGCTATCCTCAACAGAGCAGCTCAAGAAGTACATTTAAACTTAAATGCAATCATGTTATTCCCTATTCAAAACTCCATAGTATCTCCCCATTTCACTCAGAGTAATTCCTTACAAAGGTCTACAAGGCCCTTGTGATCTAGACCCAGATCATTGTTCTGACCTTATGCTTATCTTCTCTCCCTTGTTTACTCCCCTCCAGCCATACTGGCCTCATTGGCATTGTAAGATCATGCCAACCACCTTCTCACATTAGGGCCATTGCTCTAGCTATACCTGCTACCTGAAACACATTTCCATCAGGTGCGTGCTTCATCTCCTTCAATTCTTTGTTTAGATATCACCTTCTTAATGAGTCCTAGTCTGATCACCTTCATTCTCCACACTATACTCCTAATCTCACCTATCCTGCTTCTTTTTTAAAAAAGTTCTATAGCAGGGTGGCTGGGTAGTTTTGTCAGTTCAGCTTCCAACTTGACTTCAGCTCAGGTCATGATCCCAGGGTTGTGGGATTGAGCCCCGCCTTGGGCTCTGCACTGAGCGTGGAGCCTGCTTGAAATTGTCTCTCTCTCTCTCTCTCTCTCTGTCTCTCTCTCTCTCTCTCCCTCTGCTACTCTCTCCCATTTTCTCTCTCTCTCTAAATAAAAATAAATAAATAAAACCCTATAGCATGTATCACTTCCTAACGTACTAGGTAATTTATCTATGTGTTATTGACATTCTTTATTGTATTAGCCAGCTTGGGCTCCATAACAAAATATACCATAGACTGGGTGACCTAAACAATGGGAATTCATTTCTCACCAGAATGGGAATTCCAGAAGCTGGGAATTCCAAGAATAAGGTGCTAGCCAGTTTGATTCCCTGGTGAAGGTTTTCTTCCTGACTTGCAGACAGTCATGTTTTTATTGTGACCTCACATGGTAGAAAGAGAGGAAGCAAGCTCTCTGGTGTCTCTTCTTAAAGGACACTACCACCATCATGAGGGCCCCACCTTCATGCCCTCATCTGAACCTAATCATCTCCCAAATGCCCCATCTCCAAAAATCATCACATTGGGGGTTAAGGCTTCAACACACAACTTTTAAGGGGAAACAGTTCAGTTCATAGCCTGTATCATCCTCTCCTCCTCACCTTGTGTAAATTCCACAAGAACGGAATCTTTGTTTTGTTCACTGCTATATCTCCAGCCCCAAGAAGACTGTCTCACATAGGTTTGCTACTGACTGAATGAGGTCTATCTAGCCCACTGTACTGATATAGGACCTTCTGCATTACCTCCAAGTCTTGCCCAGTAATTTGGGGGAGTCTCCAGGAGTGTCTCCAATAAGTTCATAGACAGCCCTCTCTACTCTTTGCCCTGCTGACGGCTGCTGTTCACGATGAGGGAACCTCCCCCTCACCCACTGACAGTCCTGCAGCCACCATAGTCCATAGAGGGGGAGGAGGAAGAGGAGGAGTCAGCCCATACCTGTGTCAGGAGCAAAGCCTCTTGAAGTCCCAAAGCAGCAAAGCTGTGCTGGATTTCCTGCAGTGCTTGCTGAGCTGAACATTGTGTTCTGGAAGCAGTAGAGAGAATGCTCATCTTTTTCATTTGTGGTCATGCATTGTCACTGAGGCACAGCAGGCTTGTGTACACAAGCTTATAGGTGACTGGTCCTGCAGCCTCCTCCAAAGGGTCAGAAATGTCTGAAATTCCACCAACAGACACAACTTCAAGTTCGTCATTCCAAGATAGTGCTTCCAAGTTGTGCTAATGGATGGGGTAGACAATGTAAATGTTTTCCTTTGTCAAGATGTTCTCAGGTTGTTGAGTGCTGCTGCTGTAGGTTGAAACAATTACTGTGTATCCAAAATGTTAAAGCTAAGTGAAAAATCAAGTACCCAGCAAGCCATACCTAATTTAAAGTACACAAGGTACTTGTACTTCCTTGAAAGAAAGGCGCTAAATGAATAAATGTTCTTGTTATACATTATTCAGGGCCAATTTGAATACACATCTTGTTATACATTATTCAAATGCAATTTTTCACAATAACAAATAAATACTCTAAAATGTCCCATTGCCAAAGGATATATCAATATTGGATGAAGTTCATTCACAATATTTTATTTAGAAACAATTTAAAAATCAAAGTCTTTCTATTACTTTTATAAATGTAAATTTGGCGGCGTTTTTCTTTGTTGAATTACATTTCAGTTCCCTTTTCCTCAAACCACTCTAACTGCAGTGTTTCTGTCTTCATCAGAGGCATGATCAGTGTATCAGATATGGAATCAAGCATCCCGGCTCTGGTAACAGTGTGCCATACGATCATGGACCCAGTTGCTGTTTCTTAACTTCCTTGTTGATGAAATAAAATGGTTGGATCAGATCATCTCTAATACCTTCTCCAAAAATATACTTTCATGATTCCACGTTTTAGAGAAAAAGTAACACAATGTTAAGGGTTGGAAATGACCCACTATTCATGTACATTCAAACTCAATATCAAGTAGTAAATTGCTATTTCAATTCATGTTTAAAAATTCAAAAATTACTTATTTCTGGGCATTGTTCAAAAATTTCACATATATTTTTGGAAAATAGCTTTTTGAGGTATTCTAAACTAACATAATTACTCCAGTTTTATAGATTCATTCATTTAATCAGGTGGTTGGCCAACACCTTTTGAGCACCTATTATGTGCCTGGTATTATGTTAGGTTCTGTGTATGCGAAGTTACAACGTAGTCTCTCCTTTCAAGGATTAGATAAATAAGATAAAAGCGATGGCAATAAAAATACTGCAAGTGTCAGGTAGAAGTCTAAATATAGAGGGTCCAAAGTGAACACAAGGAAAGAAATCAATTCTATCTGGAGGAAGGGGTAAGAAAGATTTCCCAGGGGAAATGGAGTTTGACCTGAGAATTGAAAATGGTGAGGAGGGTGAATGTCTTCTGCGCAGGGAAGATACACCTGCAGAGACAGTAACGCATGAGCTAGGGTGGCCTCCTTGGGCAAGCAAGTACGTCACTAAAGCTGGGGCTTTGGTGTAAGGAGGGAAGATAAGGGAGGGCTTCCCATGTCATACTAAGGAGATAGGTTTCATCTAGCACCTAGAAGAGTCATTTAAGGATTGTAAGCAGAATAACTTTATTATCTGTGGATTATTGAAAGCTTCATTATTCAAGCTTCCTTTGGAAGTTGAATCAGATCATTTCCAAGAAAGGCAGGGGATGGTGTATTGGTTTGTCAGGACTCAGTCATATTGGCTTTAATGGCCCGTAAATACAGACTTATTTTGCCTTAATTACCTCTTAAAGGCGCATCTCCAAATATAGTTACATTCTGACTGGGGTTAGAACTTCAATATAGGAATTTATTCAACTCATGTCAGATGGTTAGGCAGGAGCTGCTGTAACTGTCCAGCAAAGGGATGGTGAAGGACATGAACCAGAACAAGAGCAATGGGAACACAGAGGTTGTGATGGGAACAGGACGCATCATAGAAGTCCTGGGCACCACGGAGATCCGGCAGGAAACAGCAAGAAGCAGGAAGACTCCCAGATTTCTGATAGATGGTAGCGCTCCCTGAAAGAGGAGGGACCAGGTAAGAGGAGGGAAGCTTGAGTTAAGTTCCTCTAGGTTTTGATATGACATGTTTTCATTGATTTTTAAACATTTTTTAAAGTTTATTTATTTATTTTGATAGACAGGGAGAGAGAGGGAGGAGCAGAGAGAAGGCAAGAGAGAGAATCCCTAGCAGGCTCCACACTGGCATTTTAATTTTGAGAGCCAGAGAGGAAGAGGGAGGAACACAGAGAGGGAGAGAGAGAATCCCAAGCAGGCTCCACACTGGCGTTGCAGAGCCTGACCAGGGCTTGAACTCACAAACTATGAGATCATGACTTGAGCCGAAACCAAGAGTCAGACATTAACCAACTGAGCCACCCAGGTGCCCCATTATTGATTTTTATACCTATCAATATATCCTATGTATAAACCTTCAAGAGTCATATATTGGAAAGAGTCTTAAATCAAAAGGAAGTTCATTGTCCATGCCCACCACCTCCTATGTCATCTTCCCTCCCTAGAAACCATCACTTTCAACTTTTTAGCTCTTTCTTCTGGTATTTACCTCAATATTTCTAAATAATATTGCATTTTATTGATAGGTCTTGACATCGGTTTTCCTCCAGAGTTCAGAACTGATTGGGAGGCAGGTATGGAAGTCAGGTGGCTTAAGATAAAATATTGGCCTGATTATTGACCAAGCAGATGGGCTTCCTAAGAGCTCACTTTGAGTTCAACTTACCTGCCCCAGCATGGCTGAGGTAGACAAACTGCAGGCTGAGTATGACCCTGGGAGCTACCCTTCAGAGAGGACAGAGGTACCATTCTCACAACCAGTTTGCTTCTAGAAAGAGCTCAGAAAACCTGACCAGGCCTCATTCTAATTCCCCAGTTTACCAGGTAGATAAAGTCCAAGTAATAGAAACAAAAACAGAAAGACATCCCAGCCTCAAAATCATCATCATCATCATCATCATCATCATCATCATCGAGAGCTCAAAACAAAATCAAGAAAGAATGAAATTGATGATATTAAGGAAATATTATTTAAGTCATTTATTTATTTTGGGAGAGACGGAGACAGTACAAGTAGAGGAGGGGCAAAGAGAGGAAAAGATAGAGAATCCCAAGCAGGTTCCACACTGCACGGGGCTCTAACTCACAAAACTGCAAGTTCGTGACCTAGGCTGAAACCAAGAGTCAGATGCTTAATGAACTGAGCCACCCAGGTGCCCCAAGGAATCGTTATTTCTTATGTGTAATGACTGTATTGAGATTATGCTTCTTAAAAGATTACCTTTCTTCTGGTAATTAAATCTGAAATATTTATGGGTGAAATAGAATGATATCTGGGGTTGTTTCAAATGAATATGAGAGAGGAGTGAAAGTTTAGATGAAACAAGATTGGCCATGAGTTGAAGCTGGGCATTGGGTACCTGGACCATCATTATTTTATTTTTCTTCTTTTTATATCCATTAATGAAATTTTTCCACAGTAACAACTTCAAAGATAAGTAAACATAATTAAGTTACAAAAACTAAGAGGAGTGGGTTTCACCATGGAAGTGGTCAAAAATGACAAAGGTCCTATGAAGTCAAGTGAGATAAAACAGGCAGGATTCATTTGCTTTGATGATCAGGGAGACATTTATTTCTTGAGCAAGTATTGTGCTCCTGGCCCTACTCTGGAGCCAGGACACCCTGCAGGGAACAAAAGAGAGAAGATCCCTGCATTCATAGAAATTACCTTCTAGTGACACTGTGACGTTTCTCAGAACAGTTCCACGCAGCGGTAGAGTGTCGCTGACTCACAGTACCAAGGGAGAGAGTTACAGAGGAGTGAGGAAGTTAATTCCAAAAGAATAAAATATTCAAGGGGAAAAAAGACAAACAGTACAGTAGCTGAAAGAAACATGAGAGACTTGAGAATGAAGGCAGTCTGCGGGGATGGGGCCAGTAGCGAGGGAGAGATTATAAAACAGAAAGAATAATAATCAGTAGATTCCTGGGAGAGAACTGCATCAGGCCACAGTAGAGGGCTTTTCCTTGAATAAAAAAAGACCATATTTTCCCAAGTTGGGGAAGACAGGGGAAGGTGGCTTCTGTGGGATGAAACAGGGCTCAGACAAGTTAGGCTGGCCCAGGCGACATGCATCGTGTAGGAAGTGGGCAGAGATGTTCTTACTCCTCGGCCACGTGGAGTGCTCGGCCTTCCTTCCAGTGCACGTCAGGATAACCGCTTTTTATATCGCATTCACTGCCTCAGGGATTCCATCCCTGACTCCATAGTTTAAATAACATGACCTATGTATCAGTTAGAAGTGCCTTCAGCAAAGGGCTCCTGAGCAGCTCAGTTGGTTACACGACTGACTCTTGATTTCAATCAGGTCATGATCTCACGGTTTTGAGTTTGAGCCTGGAGTCAGGCTCTGTGCTGACAGCATGGAGCCTGCCTGGGATTCTTCCTCTCCTTCTCTCTCTGCCCCTCCCCCGCTCACGAGCATATGCTCTCTCTCTCTTCCTCTCTCTCAAAAAATAAATAAACATTTAAAAAAATTAAAAAAGAAGTAAAAAAGAAATGCATTCAGCTACAAATAGCAAAGGGGCTTACAAATAACAAGGAAGCCCCTTAATTATGAGGCTTGTTCATTCTTCTCCACTATTTTATTTGGTGTTTCATACTCATGGATGTAGCACCAGACATCACGTCTCAAACAGGAAACGGGGGTAAAGGACTGTATCGGATGCATCTGTCTCTTTTATCACAGAAAACAAAGGATTTTTCCCTCAGCCCTCTAGCAGGCTTCTGCTTATACATACTGGCTAAAACTATGTCACTTAGCCATTCCTCGCTGCAAGGGACTCTGGGAAAGTGAGTACTTACTTCACTTTATCAAGCTATGTAGTAGAGCTAGAAAAAAAACAAGGCAGGGGTGCCTGGGGGGCTCAGTCGGTTAAGCCTTTGACTTAGGCTTAGGTGATGACCTTACGGTTCATGGGTTCAAGCCACGCATCGGGCTCTGTGCTTACAGCTAGCTCAGAGACTGGAGCCTGTTTCGGATTCTCTATCTCCCTCTCTCTGACCCTTCCCTTCTCATGCTTTCTCTCTCCCTCAGAAGTAAATTTTTAAAAAAATTAAAAAAAAAAAAAAGCAAGGCAGGGAATGGCTATAAGGTCACTAACCAACAGTATCTGTCATACCTTGTTGCACTTTCTTACTAGGCTCCATGCTCCCGGTGAGCAGGGCTCCTCTCTGTGCCTCTCACCAACGTAAGCCATTGCTATAGCAATGCGGGGGGGCGGGGGAGACTTTCTGAATGTTTTGCTGGCCATCCTTTGTCCTTTGTTTTGGCTACAGAAACTTGATTTCTGTTGGGTAATGGCCCCTCCCCATCCTCAGTCAAGGGGTCCTTCCTATCCTTCCAGCCAAGGATAGATAACACAAGGTAGTCCCTTTACCTTTTCTCCTGAAAAGTTGAGACTTCACAGGACGAAAAGGCTGGGAAGCCTGGATGCTGGGAAAGCCTCTCTCTTGCTGCTGCTGTTAGGGCCCGGGGGCGGGGAGGGGGGGGTTGGGGGGAGTTGCTCCCTGGTTCCTACCCTGGGAGCTGGCTTGTTACTCCTCTGCTCTGTTAGCCACTTCCTTTATTATTTTGTTCCCCTTTCTGACTGCATCGAAGAAGCCTACCTGACAAAAATGGGCGTGTAATTATTTGATGAATGACTATTGCTTTAACTGAAGGCAAACAAAATGGAACCAAACGAAATGAAATAAACGAAGTAAGATTCCAACTTTTCATTTTGGGCCAAACTTCTCGATTTGCAATAAGCTTTACTCTTGTGACTACAAAATGTTCCTCTTTGTCAGACTCTTCATCTCCACTGTCAATGATTGCGTTTTTGTCTGTCTGATTTACTCCCCACGGTGTTTCCATTCTGATTTCCACTGTCTGCCAAACCCAGGCCCTCCTTGTTCCCTCACCTTCCTTTGAAAAGCACAGTTATCTCTAGACAAGCAGCCATCAAAGGAATGTCTTCCTCACACGTCTGTGAGTTGTCAAAATGACAGACTCAGAGGGATGTGAGATCACCGCCTCGAACGCTGAATGGCACATTTTCTTTTCCTTGAGCCTTTGTCTCCGGGATTTACAGTTTCAAGGTCATCTTTGGAAAACTGGTGGTTACAGTCAAAATTGCACTAAATGTTCTTAGAGCTTCTAATCCAGGCTGATGGAAGGGCATAGGAGGGAGGTACTAAGGGAATATTCTTTTCCAACTCTCTTCCCTTTGTAGAAGAGAAGGGAGGCCCGTGGGTTGCCAGGACTGTCCCAAGGTCATGCATTCAGCTCTTGGCAGAGCCCACATAGGCACCAGGTCTGAGGACTCCCCAGCAATTATTCTTCCCACCAGACCACAATGATTGGGGGGTGGGGGTTATATCTCTTTATTCTCCTTTAGAACTCCACATCATTTATGATATTAAAATACTTCTGCCTAAATTCTCCACCCCTTGCCTGAATTGTTTATCATCCTCAGCAAAATGGGGTTGCAGGTAGGGTTCTCCAAGAAGCAGACTCAGATGGGATTTCGTGTATAGAGTGTTCATTAGCCAGTGACCTTGGGCCAAACACCCGTGGAAGCAAGAGGCGACAAAGGAGTGTACAGAGAGAAAAGTCCACTGCCAATGCAGGCCACTGAGAGCCTGGCCAAGCCCATGGAGGAGCTCTGAAGCTAGAGCCATATTCCACAGTTGCCCCAAGCTAGGCTGGGATGGTGGGCCCCAGTCACTGGAGATGTTTGGCCCCTGGAAGGGTGTGACCTGGAGCAAGGCAGCTGTCCGCAGCTGAGGCCATCCCCGAAAGGCTGAAAGCTGAAGGCTGTCAACTGACAGCACTTCCAGCTGCCAGAGTAGCACATCCCTGACCCCTGAAGAGGGTCATGTCCATCAGACACTATTACTCCTTTCTATGACTAACCTTTAGTGTCCTGGACACTTGTCGTGATTTCTGCCCCTGATGAGCTTATAGTCTCATGGGAGAGACAGTTAAATCATGATGATAGTGTGAAATAACCGATCATACTCATGAAGGTCTACAGACACACAAGGAAGAGATGGTCATGTGCAGACACACAGGGGAGGTGGTGACTGACTCAGGATGGAGGGAACCCAGGGACACACAGGACAGGGGTGAGCTGAGCAGCCTCTGATTTTCTCCACGACTGGAACCTGCTACTATTTACATTGTAAAATCTTCATTTTCTTCTTTCCTTTCAGTGTCTCTCCCCTGATACCTTTCCTGTGGATGTAATCCTCATAATTTTATTTCTCACTCATTTCATGCATTTTCCGTATTCCTTATAATGTCTAGGGAGTCATTTTTCTCTACTTAAAAAGCTAGTCCCTCAGCCTGTTTTAAGTTAAGCTTTAAAAACTAATTGGGCAACACTTTTGCACATTCACTGTGATTGCACACCTGGCAAACAGCATTTTCAAGGGATCTATCGACTTAACGGGTTCGGGCTTCAAATATGTACAAAATTAAGTTTCCAATCTTAATAAAAGACATTATAAACTAGTTGCTAAGCAGAAATAAAACCCTGAACATGGAGGGTAGTGGGGAATGGGAGTAAGTTAAGTATCCACGCTACCAGATTGGAGAGGTTATATCGCACATTTCTGCAAGGGGAATGCAATCAGGAAATACAAAATTGGCACTTCCAATTCTGTGGCATAAAAACAGAAAAGGAAGGGAAAGGAAGTAAAAGGAAGAGGAAGAGGAAAAGGAAATCACCTTGCTACATTCAGACTTGAGAACGGGAAGAAAGAACACACCAAAGGGCCCTGGAAAATAATTGGCAAGTTGTAAGCCTCCTCCCAGAGCCTGGCTGCTTTCCATTTGCGGCCCAGCGGAAGATCTTTGATAAGCCCTGCGTGCAGAGCCTCGCCTCATTTCCCAGGGGAACTTCCCACACACGGCGAGTGCGAGTGAGGGCAAACCTCAAAGCCACAGAACACCGCGCTGGACCGCTTTCAAGCCCGACACTTGGACCGCACACTGGCTGCAGCCTTTTGGCAAGTGACAAATGGAAACGCCCCGAAGCCTTTGCTGTCGGTGCCAAGAAAAGCCTGTGCAGTCAGGGACTGACCTGGATCCTGCGCCGAGAGGGCTCTGATCGGGGGTAGATGCCCCTGGGACACAGAATCATTCCGTTGGGTGCCAAGGCGGCTTCCGAGTGGTTTGACCTTTGCAAATTTGGAATCCCTTTGCTCCAAAGATGAATTGCAGCCTAATGCGGCCGAAAGGTGTGGCGGGCCTCTCTAAATCCTTGAATTATGTGTGTTCCCGAGAGGAGGAAACGGAGGATTATGCACCAGTTAAGACTTTGGCATCTTTCCCCATCGCCACTGAGCTCAGTGTCACACGGCAATCCCTAAGCCCCCAAGCCGACTGCGTGACATCAAAAAGCAAAGCCAAACCTCAAGCGGGTGCACCAGGTGCTGTTAGAATAACAAAGAACAAATATGTGTGCGTCTGTGGTCTGTGCCCACATCCAGGTAACTGGGAACGCAAAAACAAAGCCGTGAAATCAAATACCCAGTTGGCGCCAAAGACTGAAGTGTTTGCATTCACATCCTCTAACTTAAAAAGTGATTTAAAAATTTTAATAAATAATTCCCGAACACGGCTTCAGTACAGGTGGCATTTGGTACCTACAATTTTATTTAACAACTTAACCATCATTTGAGAGCATCTTTTATGTATTAGGCATAGTGGTAGGAGAGGGTAAAAGGTAAACGTATTTAAGCTCAAAAAAAGCTTATGTTTATACAGGATCTTGGGAAATCAGTTAGGGCTCAGAATGGTCATAATTAAACTTTGAATGAACTCAATTATTTCCTTCAAAGGCACTTCCAGAGGATCATCCTCATCCTCTGAGACATTCCGAGGTGCAGGCAGTTTCCCCGCTTTCTGGAGGGGAAACTGTTTGCCCATGTGTGAAATTATGATGAGATGCAACAGTAGCGTCTACTTGCCGGTTCCTCTTGGGGCCACACCAGATCCCCCAAAGCAGCAAGATGACAGGGGGAATGGGTAAGTGGGAGAGCTCCTAGGTCATAGGACCGAACAGCCGTTTTTATTTTTGCCATTATAATTGGAGCATGCCCTTTTAAAAAGAAAAACACCTATTTTAATGTTTGCAAGAATGCCTAGGCAAGTAATAATAGCAGCTGATATTAAATATTTAACATGTTCCAGCCACAGAATTCAGTGTTTTACATAATTTTTTGTTTTCATTTAAGAGCCAGTGAGATAGATGTAGTTATTATCCTCATATGAGGAACTGGATGCTTAGAGAGGCTAAATAACCTGCAGACGGAAGCGCCTGGGTGGCTCAGCTGGTTGAGCATCTGACTGCGGCTCAGGTCATGATCTCGGGGTTTGTGAGTTTAGCCCCACTTTGGGCTCACTGCCGTCAGCTGGTCAGCGCAGNTTCTGATGTAATTTATCTCCTCCCCCCACCAAAATAATAATAATAATAATAATAATAATAACCTACAGACAGTTAATACAGGATAGAGCACAGATATGGACCCAGGCACTTGGACTTCACAATTCTGCCTCCCCCTGTTGGCAACCATTTTGCCTTCTTTATCATTTTTCATTAGTGTCTAATAAATGGGAGGATTTTTTAAAGAATTGCTAGGACTATTTGCTTGGAAAAAGTCTCTCTTTGGACACACTTACTGAGTACCAGTTGCCAAGGCAGCCATATATCTGAACCCTACTCTCCCACCTTTAAGGGCACAGGGAATGCGTTCTTTTCTGGACCCCCCGAGCCATTCCCCTCTTGTATCCTCTACCCTATGGATTTATTTATGGGTCTTTCTCTTCTAGTCAATGATGATACCCAGCAGGAACTTTGAATTATTCATCTTTGGATCCCCAGCACCTATCCCAGTGCCAGCCATATTGTATGTGTTCACTGAATGTTTACATGACTGAATAAATGGATTAATCCAGAGGTTTAAATATTTAAAAATTTTTAAACATTTATTCATTTTTGAGAGAGAGAGAGAGCACATGCACAAGCAGAGGTGAGAAAAAGAGAAAGGGAAACAGATTCCAAAGCAGGCTCCAGGCTCCAAGCGGTCAGCGCAGAGCCTGATCTATAGCCTGAGCTCCAAGCTGTCAGCCCAGTGAGATGATGACCTTGGCCGAAGTTGGATGCTCAACCAACTGAGCCACCCAGGCACCCCAAGAGGTTTAAATATTTTTAAAAAATTGATGCAAACTAAGATAAATCAGATGAATGGAGTGAAACTGGAATTTTTTGAGACCTACTGTATGCAAAGTAGTGTGATTTACTGATTTTAACTCAATTGATCCTCAGAACAAGGTTGTGTGGTAATGCTATAACAGCTTCCATTTTATAGGCAAGGTAATTAAAGCTTAGACGATTTAAGCAGGCTGCCCTGGGTCACACAGCTACTAAAGAGTAGCACGAGAAATTAACCCAGGTCTTTTGGTTTCAAAGTCCATGCTTTTTTCTGTCTGTCCTTCTATCTCCTTTAGGGATAATCTCTATCTTCCCAAATGTTACCTCCAAGATTAGAGAAATCTATTCTTCCTCTGTTGCATCATGTCTTATCTTCTCTCTTAAGCTTTGTAAGGACAATCTCATAATGTTAATCCTTTTTGAATCCTTTTAGAATCTCAAAAGCAGAAGAGAGGGGGCAAGATGGCNGGGGAAAAGGAGAGAGTCTGAAACAGAAAAACCTCCGCTCGGGGGTTGAAAACCTCCCCTCGGTGCATAGAAAGACCGTACTTGCCAAATACCTGCACACCAGGTCCCCTCACGCCAACTGACCCGGGGTGCTGAGCACATAAACTGCTTCTTTGTGCTGGTTCCTTGAGGCAGGANAGAGACTCTTGAATGCTGACAAAAACTGAGGACTGATGGATGTGGGGGGGAGGGGGGGATGGGCATACAGGAGGACACTTATGGGGATGAGCACTGAGTTTTATGTGGAAACTAATTTGACAATAAACTATTTGTAAAAAAAAAAAAAAAAAGAATCTCAAAAGCAGGTGATGTTAAGTTTCAATTAGTGACTGATTTACTGAATGAATAACCGGATGGATGGATGGATGGATGGATGGATTCGTGAACACCTCTCTCATCCTTACTGATAGAACACTGTTGTGGGGAAACTAAGGATTAAACATTTAGCTACAGAGGATTTTAGTCTCTATTTGCACAAGTGTATTATTTGCAAAATTTTCATTAGTATTTTTGAATTTCTTTAATTGATTTTATAGTAAGGATGGAAGTTAAAATTTATTTTTGCCTGCATACTCCTTAAAATATAATTAGAGTTTATGAGAAATACAAACTGGACATTTAGCCATTTTAAACAGTACATGTAAAATGACACAATTTTAAATGAAATTGCAACTGAGTTTAATAATAAAACCCATATATATTGTATTAGAAAGTGCTAAATTAAATGAATTCTCAAGAGACCGTAAGTTGCTATTTAGTACTCAAAACTCCTGGCGACTTATTCTGCCCTGCTATTCATTAAATTTGTACCTCAGAATATACAATACACTTTGAGATTTTTAATTTAGGTTTGTAAAGCAGTGTTAGGATTTTTATGCTGAAATTTGTTCAGTAAATTCTTTTATTTATTTATTTATTTATTTATTTATACTTTAACATTTATTATTTTGAGAGACAGAGACAGAGCATGAGCAGCAGACGAGCAGAGAGGGAGACACAGAATCCGAAGCAGGCTCTAGGTCTGAGCTGTCAGCACAGAGCCCAATGCGGGGCTTGAACCAATGAACCATGAGATCCTGAACTGAGCTGAAGTCAGATGCCTGACCACCTGAGCCACCCAGGTGCCCCTGTTCGGTAAATTCTATAGGTCTTCCTCCACCCTTCATTAGTGAGAAGATAAAGAGCCCTCAGTGGGTGAAGACACAGAACCAGAAATGGACGTTGACAATCAAAAACAAGTTGATGGTTTCAGACAGCAGAAGAATGGGAGTAAGTGGTAATGTGTGATTCCTTGGAATAGGAAGTACAATGGACAGTGGGTTTAAGAGGTGGGCAGAGAGCCCTGGGGTCCTTGAGTATGGGACATTTGACCCATATGGGACACCATTGATGTCAAACCTGTGAAAGGGTCCAGATTCAAGCCAGGAATGCCAGGCACTGACTGTGTATGCTCTGATTTAAAATCCTGGGGCACCTGGGTGGCTCAGTCAGTTGAGCATCTGACTTGAGCTCAGGTCATGATCTCAGAGTTCATGGGTTCAAGCCCCAGGTCGGGTCCTGTGCTGACAGCTCAGAGCCTGGAGCCTGTTTCGGATTCTGTTTCTCCCTGTCTCTCTGCCCCTGCCCCACTCGTGCTCTGTCTCTGTCTCAAAAGTAAACTATTAAAAAAATTAAAATCCCAAGCTCACATCTTTAGAAAATGGATGGTTACCAGTGGTAGGGGGTAGCAGCAGGCAAAATGGGTGAAGGGGGTCAAAAAGTACAAACTTCCAATTGTAAGATGAACAAGTTCTGGGGATATAATGTACAGTATTGTGGGGCGCCTGGGTTGAGCTTCCGACTTTCGCTTAGGTCATGATCTCGCGGTTCATGGGTTCGAGCCCCTCGTCGGGCTCTGTGCTGACAGCTCAGAGCCTGGAGCCTGTTTCAGAGTCTGTGACTCCCTCTCTCTCTGACCCTCCCCTGCTCACGCTGTCTCTCTCCTAGAAATAAATAAAAAACATTAAAAAAAATTTTAATGTACAGTATTGTGACTACAGTTAATACTGTATTATATACTTGAAGGTTGCTAAGAGAGTAGATCTTAATAGTCCTCATTACAAACAATTCTGAATAATATACGGTGATAGATGTGAACTGGTCTTATCGT
Organism: Crocuta crocuta; assembly: GCF_008692635.1. Classification (NCBI taxonomy): domain Eukaryota; kingdom Metazoa; phylum Chordata; class Mammalia; order Carnivora; family Hyaenidae; genus Crocuta; species Crocuta crocuta. Next base: position 4,859,043 of record NW_027527388.1, on the reverse strand, counting down.
GGTGATCATTTCACAATGTATACAAATATGATGTACATTTAGAACTAACATGTTATATGTCAATTATGCATCAATTTAAAAAAAAAAGAAAAGGATGCTGGGCGCTGGCTCATCAGTCTTGGCTCTTGCCAAAGCTACTGTGTGATATGTGTCTGTCTCATCTGAACCTAACAATAGTCCTCTTGGATGGGACAGAAGAGGTTCAGAATGAGCCTCTTCATAGTGGGCCACTTTTGGCATGTGGATTATTTTGAGCTGAGGACAGTCAAGACCCAAAAGACTCAGGATGGGCTTTTTACCCCCTCCTTCACTCCTAACAATGTAGATCGAGGACCTGGGCCGGGCGGAGCGTAATCACCAGCAAGAGCCACGGAGTGAGGGGGAGGTGTGGTGAGTCGGGGGAGTCAGCGGGGTCTGTGTGTTCCAATCTTTCTCTGTGTCTCACTGTCTCTGCCTGGTGTGACAAACATCTGTTCATCAAGCATTTGCTCTTCCCACCCCTTCTACTCTCTTCTTAGCTCACAGTGGTATATAAGCCTCAACTGCTTGACTGTCGGGGAGCCACTCATGTGGGGCTCCTGTATGTACTCATTAAATTTGTTTTTCTCCTGTTAATCTGTCTTATGGCGATTTCATTATTAGGCCAAAGAACATAGAAGGGAAGACGGGAGAAGTTTCCCTCTCCTACTATGGTAGGAAAAGATACAATAAAATAGAGAGAGAGGGAAAGGTTAGGACCTGGGGTCCCTGGGTGGGGAGAAACACATATTTTGGAACAGTGCTGGGAGTGTCTGACCACAGCAAACCCCTCACATATAAGGTTCCTCTTAAGAATCTGGGGCACCTGAGTGGCTTAGTCGGTTAAGCGTCTGACTTTTGCTTAGGTCATGATCTCACCGTTCGTGGGTTCGAGCCCCGCGTCGGGCTCTGTGCTGACTGCCAGCTCAGAGCCTGGAGCCTGTTTCAGATTCTGTGCCTCCCTCTCTCTCTGACCCTCCCCTGCTCACGCTGTTTCTCTCTCCTAGAAATAAATTTAAAAAAAAAAAAGAATGTAACGGGCCACACCTGCTCCCCCTCAGGTTCCCCTCAGGAATGCGACAATCAAAATACCTAACTGAAATAAGTAAACCATAAAACTTCTGTTATCTGAGGGACAGTATGACCATAGTCTGACTCCTCACACAATGGAGTTGAACTAATCAGGAATGGACACCCCAGCACCTAGAGTTATCAAGCCGGTAAGAATAGAACCTGAGAAGGAACAAGAGGGAGGGGAAGGGGGGGTGACTAGAACCTTATAAAACAAAGACCCTTACCTCTACTCAGGGGCACTGCGAATGCACCCTCTCTGTCAAGAGAGCTTTCATACTATTCTTCCTTTCTGATTTTATACTCTAATAAACGTTTGCCCACTGCCCATTTTACTGTGTCCACCTCTTCATTCTTCAAAGCGGTGAGACAATGAGCCCCGGGGACTGACGTAAAAAATCCTGCAACACTATAGTACTGTAATTGCCGCGTTCTGTGAACTGAGGCTCACAGTTAAATCAAATGACTAACATCTTACCAGGGGGTGGTGGATGTGAGGTTCAAACCTCGAACTGGGCATCTGCAAAGCTTCACTCTAACACTAAGGTGTATCCACAAAGTTCCACTGCACCCAGTTCCACTATTACCATGACGTGTGTCCTACACAGATCCACTCTACTACTGCACATGGGGGTTTCCTCTAGGTGGTCCAGAGAGTTCATTGGGATAGGAAGGTAGCTGATGCAAAAGGTCCCGGGATAAAGATCTATCCAAGCATACATGATCCTCATTCGTTCAACCTTTCTTGTGTTCTCTCTTTAATACTTGAGTACAGCAATTATTGCACAGGAATTGTGAACCTTGAAACATTTGACAGACAGGATATCTGTATCTCATATGGCAACAGGGCACGTGAAAGAAATTGCTCCTGATGTTTTGCAAAATTGCTTCACCAGAGCTGCGGGTTCTACCCTAGGGTCAGTCTCCCTACTTACCCTGAGGAACCCGTAATAAAGATAATTTTCCTCTGTTGGAGGAATAGCATTAAAAAAAAATCTTCTCTCAATCTAGAAAAAAATCTCTCCACAAAGATAGTAGAGATAGAAAACAGTTGTATTACTGAGACATGGAAAATAAAGGAACCCCATGAAAAATTGTTCTTTTCACTCCTTTTCCTGCTGTTATTTTTGATAGGACCTATAACCCTGCCTTACACACGTCTTATAGAACAGATCACATATGTCCTCTTTGTAAAGGTCAAGGACTTCATGATTTTTGGGTGTCCTTCTGCACAGTAGACAACGTCTAAGGAGTGATGAGGTTTTCAAGACGACTGACTCACCAAGGCCCCTGGCTCTGGGCATAAGTAACTTATGGATGACACCTAAACACTTGCCTTTGTTCCTGGATGCCTGAGAAGACTTGTACACAGATGCACAATCCTCAGTAAAAGGCCTAGACCCCAAGCAAAGACAAGACTCTGTTTTCCTTTCCGAGTCTCCCAGACATTCGGGATCTGCTCTCTATGTCTTCAATAAACTCTGCTCTCACTTCCTCTCGGCTTACATTTAATTTCTATCCCGTGCAAAGCCAAGGACCTCTTATTGGCCTTATGGGAGACCCTCCCCCCCCCCACACCAACTTGATCCTTGGACCCAGCCTGGATGCATCATCAGTGTGAGAAATAAGCCCACTGACCCAATCAAAGGACTGATGCTGAGAGACTCAGAGCACAGTGAAACGAGGCTTTAATCAACATTCTTGCAAGAGTGGGTGTCTGAGGGACAGGCACACTCTGGGCAGTTACAGTGATAGGGCAAAATCTGTTATAAGATGGCCGACAGGACTGATAAAGAAATGCCTGTCCCTGATCAAAGGCTCCCTCTTCCGGGTTCTTCTCCCCACCCTGCTCCTCGCATACATTGATGAGGACCGCGGAAGGAACAGGCAATAAATTATTCCCTCTGCTGATGCTGGGGCTCAGACCTCTGGAGAATGATCTCCTCTGAGCCCACCAGTGTAAAATAAATCTCCTCCCTTCCGAGATCTCTGAGTGCGGCTTGGTTTTTCCACCAGTGATCCAGACAAGATTCGGCAACAATAGCAGGCAATTTATCTCCTAGTGCGCAAGTCCGTCCCCTGGTTCCTCGTTGGCTGAGCACTACAGAGGTTCCAGCCTTACCTGGACATCGCCTCCGCACACGTAAAGCAAAAAGTAGTCTGAGTGGAACAAATGTTCAATTCCTAAGGTGACCAGACACTTTCAATCCCTCCTCTGTTTTTTGGCGCATGCCTATTGCAAAGCCCATGAAAATAATCCTGCGAAAGGGAGAAGGGGAAGAAGAACCAGGAAGTGAACTGTCCAAGGGTTTGGGACTCCATTGTGAGAGGTGGCGGGTTCACATATATTTCCAATAGATTGTAAACCTACTGTTAACTAGACAGCACAGCTTTTATTTGGCATTTCTGAAAGTGAGTCATCTCCCTTACTTCTCACAATTAGTGAATGAGCATTAAGCCTGAATGTGATACATATCACAGGCACTCTGCTAAGAGATGGCAAAGACAGAAAGAAATCTCACCCCCTTATACGGCCGCGCAGATAGAACCCATTACAGAGAGGTTCTCAAGATAAAAAATAACGAGTCCTTGAGTAAGGGGACAGCATCATTCTTTACACATAGTTTATCCTTGACTCACATGCTAAGTGAGGTGCTTACCTGACGCTGGGCTTGCCTCTTGGTGAATGTCAAGCCAAAAGACACAGCCAAAGATAGGGAAAGGAAGGGTTTTACCTGCAATAAATAAAGGACACGGGGGAGATTTCCCAAAGCAGTGTCTCTGCAATAACAAAAGTGGGGAGACTTTAAGCTAAGGGTGTGTACGCATCCATGAAGGGGCTTGTGTAAGGGGGAATACAGCTTAGAACTGGGGCAAGGCTCATCTTAAGGTGACTGAGTCCAGGTCAAAATCGGGAGGACCTGCCAGAAGCAGCCTCATTACTTCTCTGGCTCCGGGTGGTCCGGTATCTGAGTACTCAAAGGGGTGTTTCCGGCAAGGGTGACTCTAGGGTACCCGCGGGTCAGTCTTCACTTCTGCACGTGATTAGGCTAATCTCCTGGCGTGCTAGAGGCTCTTTGCTCTTACATTCTTTCACAAGACGGCTGCGGGCCTAAAATGACTTTTCTTGTGTCAAGAAAGCTATGTGTTGCCATCTTTCTTTTTCTGGGCATTCTGCCTACAGGTCTGTATTAGCTGATTGGCTTTATCTAGTGGAGAAACAAATCCTCATACCTTTAGGATAGATATTTTGCACCTTCAGCCGGCACCCCGCCTCCCACAGAAACTGAGAGATAGAGGGAGCAGATTCCTTGTGTTTACATTTCAAAGAGATGCCTCCCAGGGCCTTGAGGACGGCATTCATGGGTCATCAGGCTGACAAAGGCCTATCTGGTTTTCAAAGGATTTATATACATTTCAAAGAGAGAAGAAACTACCAACAATTACAAGTTTTTCTAAAGTAAAATTCTGAGAAAAAGGAGGGAGAGGAGTCTCTTCCCTTATTTCAACAGGGAGAATTACACCTCTCATTTTTTATTTTAATTTTTCCTTATTACAAATGCCACCCCTAAGTCTTCTGATTCTGAGGCCGTGATCTGCATGTCTACAGCTCTGTGGGAGATTCTGCTAATCCAGTTCTTAAAGGTGTTCCTGGGAGTTGCAGATGGCCTGGAACATCCCAATCCACTGAGGAGGCTGGCTGAAATGCATATTCCTGGGGCAGAGCTGAGAGAGAACCACAAAATCAAAATCTCGAGGGTGGAGCTGACAGCTGGCTGTAAGCCAGCCTTCTGGAAAATTCTGCTGGTCTCTAAACCTGGGGCATTGCTGTCTTAGGCTACAGCACTGATATTTCACAAGGGGACACCTACATCTGGGGAGACCTGATGATTTCCGTAGGCCACACAGACTTGAGTAGTTTGAAGGAACCATTTCCTAGATCCTCAAATTTTAATTTTTATTCTTCTAAAAATCTATCTTTCTGAATATGTTTGTGTCTCCTCTGCCACTTCTTCCTCTTCCTCCCAACTGTTCAGGGTCATCTTTCTCTATCTTACAACAAAGGAAAGGCATTTATGGTTGTCATACTACTATAGAAGTAGGATTCAGTAGGCAGAGAGGGAAAGATTAGGGCCTGAGGACCCTGGGCGGGGGAAAAACACATATTTTGGAACAGTGCTGGGAGCATCTGACAACAAACCCCCTCAGGCATAAGTTCCTCTTAAGAATGTAACAGACCCCACCTACTCCCCCTCAGGTTTCCCCTCAGGAATTTGACAAAAGGCCTAAGTATGGCCATAGACCACCCCTCATAAATGGAAGTGAGTCAGTCAGGAAGGACACCCCAGCACCCAGAGCTATCCAGCCAACATGGGTAGAACCTGAGGAGGAACAAGGGGGAGGGAAGGGGGAGGGGTGGGGGAGGGCTGACCAGAACCTTACAAAGCAAGGTCCTTTGCCTCTAGTCCTCAGGCATTCACTTTGCAATGTTCCTTCTCTGTAAAGAGAGCTTTCCTGCTCTTCTTCCTTTCTAATCTTATATCCTAATAAACGTTTGCCTGCTGCTCGTTTTGTGTCCACCTCTTCAGTCTTCCAGGCGGTGAGACAATGAATCTCAGGTGTTGTGGTGAAAAATCCTGCAACGATACCCCTAACTGAAACCAATATGCTTTCAATAAAAAAATATACATATACATTTAAAACAAGAAGAAGAGGGGGAAGGAAGAGGAGAAAGGCATATCTCTTCTATGAATCTTAAAATGCTGCTTTCTTCCTGGTTAGGGAGAGGGGGTGGCAGTGGAGAAGATTCAAGAAGAGCTATCTCCTGAGGGAGTCCTGGAGCTGCTGAGAAAAGAACTTGGCCGAAACACCCTGAGTCGTCTTTCACTGTGACAAACACAGCCAGCCTCCATCTACCTTAGAATTCAGGAGTGAGATGAATGTTTAAAAGAAAGATATTATACCATGTTTGTTGATTTTAGGGGGAAAAGGAAATTAAAACTTTCTGACCCCCAAACCCCCACGCTTTTATTTGGCTGACTGGTCTGGCATGAGCACTGGCCTTGGCTGACCTATGGAAGATGGAGAACACTGTCCAAAAGCTGAATGAGTTAAATGTGTGGCTCTAAGGTTTTGAAGAAAATACATAAATACATTAAAAGCACAACATATACAGCACGGGAGGAATTCTATCTTTGCAACTTATAAAATCCTCATATAAGTTTTTTACATCACCTTAAAATTATGCTGTAAGTCATCTGGTTGATTTAGTTTTGTATTTCAATGTTTAGGGATCATGTGGGGAAAATGTTTAAAAAGCATAGCCTTAAAAGACTCGGATGCTTAAAAACTCAGACAAACACCCCATTCAGAGCTACCCAGCCCAGAACAAGCAGAGAGCAAAAGAAGGAAGCACTCCCCGCCACCTCACCCACTCACACCCCTACCCCACCCGCAGCACCAGCACCCGGAGCTCTTATATTGGTGGTAAGTGTAACAAGATCTTGAAGGGTCCTAATAAAAAACTACCATCAGGAGGTCCATATGATGCTGAGCCCATAATATGATGCTTCCACAGATATGGAAGGGCATAGAAATTAGAAGAAGAAATGTCAAAGAAAATTTTCTCATACCTAGAAAATTTTTACCAATTCCTTGTAATATGGAAGGTGCTTATGAACTTACCAATTTAATATCTGATTTACTAATTAGTTAATTTTTTAAAGTTTATTTATTTGTTTTGGGGGGGGAGAGAGAGAGAGAGAGAGAGAGAGAGAGTAAGCAGAGGAAGGGCAGAGAAAGAGAGGGAGAGAGAGAGAGAATCCCAAGCAGGCTCCTCACTGTCAGTGTAGAGCCAAACTGGGGGCTCAGTTTCACAAACCATGAGATCATGACCTGAGCCAAAATCAAGAGTCAGGCATGTAACCCACTGAACCACCCAGATACCCCTATTAATTTATTATAATTAATTGTTATGTTAATTACATCTATGAGGGTTTGTTTTGGCTGAGAGTAACAAATTTAGTCTCCCTTAAGCAAACAGTATGGGGATTAATCAGGATCCTGGGGTATCTCACAGGATCCAAGGGAAGGGATGACACTAGACTCAGGAAATGGGCATAAACCAGATATTGGTGGGGAACTCAGTTAATTCTCTTAGCTCCCCCCTCCCTTCTCTGTGAACATTAAATGCTTTCTACTCTATCATAGTAGATGGGTTCTGATGGTGGGGGGGGGGGAGTGGACTGAGGACAAAGTACAAACTAGCACACACCCCTTCCCACCCTCCCTGAGGTGGGATGTGTGTGATATTCCTCAGGCACTCCTGGCTCTTCAAGGACAAAGGAACAAAAAGAAAACTAACTGATAGAGATCATAGTCATACAGGACATGGGTCTCCATCAGTTTACAAATATCTCAGTAAACTACAGGAAAAAGGAAATCTTATCAATAGCCTAATCTCCAGAAGCCTATAGACTTGGTTTCCTGGAGCCCCAAAATCACTCCTCCATAATGATATGGGAAACAAAGGCAGAAGGAAATGGCAGGGAAAATTAAATTTCCTTATAACCTGCAGCGCACTGACAGATACTAGAGGCTGGCAGAGTAAAACATTTCTCCAGAAACTCTCTACTGTTTTAATGTTAATACTTTGCTAGGGAAAACAACCTTACCTTGACAATAGTATCCTGTCAATCTTCTTTAGCATATGGAAATCTCATTGAAAACTTCCCCTTGGCTGTACCTCCCCCAAATCACAAATATATATATGTATATATCCAGTCTTTCCACAGGGTCTAGGGCAGCTCTTTCTGCTCACGCGTCCTGTCCCTGCGCTTTAATGAAATCACCTTTTGCACCAAAGATGTCTTTGAGAATTCTTTGTTGGTCGTCGGCTCCGGACCTCCTGTCACCCCCAAACCTCATCAAGTTCTAGTTCCTAAATAGAAAAAATGACAAAACAGGTTCAGTAACTTCTGAAGTTCACTTGTTGCAGGTCCATTTGTCTAAAGAGAAATCTCACTGGATCCCCTGTAAAAACTCCCTTGAGCCAAAAGGTGAGGGGCTTGCAAATGAGGACATACCAACTATTGTTTGATCTCAAACTCTATTCGGGTAAAAGGTCAGGGGCTGAGCAACCTAGCTCCTCCTGGCTGCAGCAAGCCCCCGAGATGTAAATCTTTAGTGAACATTGTGATTAGAACGGTCAAACATGTTCTTCAAGCAACTGTTAAGCCACCTCCCACCTCTAACCGCAAAATTCTTGCTTCTGTACACTGGCTTCGCCCCTTTCCCTATATAAACCCTGAGCTATGGCTCGATGGGGCGCTCTTCTGAGGACTCTTTGGGTGCTTGGGAGGGGCCGTCCGGTCGAACTAAAATAAACCTGAATAACCAACTCCTTTTGTGTTTGTGGGCTTTGTCCTCGGTGATTCTCCTTTGGAAAAGGTGGTCTAACACCCCAAGGTCATCTCTTGGGTCAATGACCCTTGGGCAAGGGAACTAGATCACATTTTTAATATCACTGAAGTGTTTAAGGTTTTCAGTCATTGACCTTTACAAGCATTACTTACTTCATTTAATCTCATATTAACATCCTCCAGGCAAAGACCACACAAAACATATGTGCCATAGAATGAACTTGGCCTAATGGCTCACTGAAATACAAGAGACCACATGGCATGGAGAACTGTGGAACGTGTTAGTGGGAGGAGGCTGGCAAGAACTTACAGGTATTTAAAAATGTACATGGGATTTTGCATTCATTCCAGTTTTGGTGAGGATGACTGATCAGAAGACAATTGCCATTTAAAAGATTTTGTTTTTTTATGTACAGTTCCCCAGAGTAGGGGACACGCCACAGGAAAGAACATTGAGGCTGGTGGCAGGCAGAGAGCGAGAGGAAAGGGAAAAGCTCTTATTGTGGTTTCTCCAGGAAGGAATGGGCTTACTAGGTTTAGGAGATTTTGAATGATTTCACTGGGTTGTGGAGCAGTTGTCTGCTCCTGGTAAAGGGAGATTAGAACGAGGGGTCTGTGGTTCACAAGTGTAAACAGGCTCTGGAGTGGTTAGCTTACATATGAAAGCGGGGATCAAGGCAGCAAGGTCCCAGAAGGCAAAACATCAGATACAGAAACTAGAAACATAGTTAATACAGTAGGGCCTGGCCTGGTGTCAGGGGACTCTGGGGATGGTACAAGAAAAGTGGGCTGCTCTCAGCACTGGATGTTGTCCGGAGGCAAGAACATTTTGTGATTGGACTTCTATATCATTTTTATCTAGATGGCAGGACAAATGAAGTAGAACAAAAGCTGTACCTGGTAAAGCAGCTGTGGTCATTCCAGTGATTCCCAGAAAAAGAGGACATTTGGTCGTTTTTGTGGTTTGGATAATATTATTTTCGTTTTGATTTTTTTTCTTATTTCGCTTGTTGATTTTTGATATTCAGACACGCTGATGGAGTGCTTTTGTTGTTTCTTGCTTCAACACGGTCACAGTGACCCTGTCTGATGTTGGTATCCTGTGAAATTGCTTACGGGCAACAAGAGAGTTGAGGGCCAGGCCTGCCTCTGAAGGCCAAAAGCTGTTTCTCTCTCACAATAATCCTATAAGGTAAGTACAGTTGACCATTGAACAAAGCAGGGGGTGGGGTGCCGACCTCCATGAATAGTCAAAAATTCATGTATAACTTTTGACCCCCCAAAACTTAACTACTAATAGACTACTATTAACTAGAAGCCTCACCAATAACACAGTTGATTAACACATATTTTGTATATTGTATGTATTATATGCAGTATTCTTACAACAAAGTAACTTAGAGAATGGAGAATACTATTAAGAAAATCATAAGGAAGAGAACAATATATTTACAATATTGTAGTGTGCTTACTGAAAAAAATCTGCGTGTAAATGGAGTCATGCAGTTCAAGGGTCAAGTCATGTTGTTCAAGGATCAGCTTTACTACTATTATTCAATTTTCCAAATGGGGAAACAGACTTAAGCTGATTTACCAACGTCACAAAGTTCAGAGGCTTTTGTGCGCTTGTTTCTAACTATTTCATGATTCTACTTTCTCTCCATGGTAAATACTACGTGAACATAGTGGTTCTTTCTGAAACTATGTACTGAAGATAGTGGGGAAAAGCAAGGCCAAGAGAAGAGGGTCTGGATAAACAACAAAAACAATGTCCACTCTGCAAATGTGTTTAAGTGAATTAACAAGTAATTCCATTGACGCATTGTAGTGTTATTCTGATAATATCAGTAGTTTTCTTTTATTGGTGTCTAAAATCTAATTAAAGAATCAGATTCAGGGTTTAAAGCAGAAACATTTGAGCCCAGAAAATCCCAACTCAGTAACTGGACATGACCTTGCTAAGTAGGAAATATTTGCCATGATGGGACTAAGATTTAAGTTCCAAGAAGTGGTATGAATGGAACCTGGAAGGAACAATTCTGCTGATTTTACATAAGCAGCTTACATACAGCACATGACAGTTTTCTACCAATGTGATTAAATTAACTCATGGAAGAAATTATTTTAGGAGATAACTAGACTGTAATCTGGCCAGGCCAAGATGTTTCCACATGGACCTCTGTTGTCCATGGATGAGGAAGTAGCAACTGGCCTGAATTCCTTGGGCCATGTTCCTCAGCAGGACAAAAAAAAAAAAAAAGATTTCTCAAAGCTTTTTTAAGGGCTACAAAGAAAAATTTAGATGGAAACAATTGTATATAAAGGGAGGTTATTGTTTTGTGCATACCATGAAGACTTGGGAAAACTCCTGTTTCATTTCAAAAGGGAATGTTTCATATTCAAGGGTCATGAGAATCTTTAATCTTGTGATTATCACATGAATCTGGATTCCTCTATTGAGTTTATGAGCTTTAGCATGTTATAAATCCAAAGCAACAGGTTAAGACAAAACGTACCAGTTATTTATTCAGTGCACATAAACCTGACTACAAAAAACAGGAGAGTTATAATACTATGTAAATACTCTGAAATGTATTTATTTTAGGGTGTATATGTCATGCAGATGTAATGTGAAATCGGTGGTGGGGAAATTACTACATGTTTGAAAAAGATGTCATGTAAAGCTTATAAGAATTCAAAGCACTGTAAAAGTGCCAAAGTTATTCATCAATGAGCTGTATTTTCCCAAGAGATGTAAAAGATTTATAAAATTAAAACAAGTACTTATTAAGTAGCAAATTAAGCCTCATGTACTCGAGTTATTTCTGTCAGCACTTGAAAACTGTGTGGTAAATACCAAGAAAAAAATTGAGAGGGCTCAGAAAGACAAATGTTTATAAAAAATCCTTAGTCTTTTTAAGGAAGTGCCTGGGTTTTCTGACAGATGAAAGTTTAACAATAGAAAATTTAGACACAGATACATATACATAAAACCTCAGGCCACAGGAAGAGTTAGTCTAAGTAGTGGTAACACAACAAATCTATCAACAACTATAACGACCTATCTGTCCTCTGAGAATCAAGAGTTTTACAAATAACAACAACAATTTAAGGAGTATCTTAAATGATCATAAAGAATTATTAATATTTTTGTTAAATATCTCCTAACAAAGGCAATTGTAACCATCAACATATCATTAGCATAACCCAGTGAAGAGTAGAAAGTTATGAGTGTTTCATTGGATGCAGTCGTAGTGACCACTGTTATTCCAGTGAGTTAGTAAGGAGCAAGAAAATACTCACACTGGGTTCACAATTGTTTTTATTAAGGTGTAACTGGCATACAGAAAAGTGCATATATTTAACGGACCCATTTGATAAATTTTGGTATATAATTATATGTGTGAAACCATCACTACAATCTAGAGAATGAACACATCCATTGCCCCAGAAAGTTTCCTCATGCCCTTTGGTGATTCCTCTCTCCCATTCCTCCCTAGCCTAGGCAAGCACTCATTGACTGGCTTTTTTTGTCACTAGGGATTATTTTGCATTTTCTAGAGTTTTCTACAACTGTAATCCTTGAGTATGTTTGCTCTCTCATTCTTTTTCACTCAGGAAGTGGGGTTGGTGGGGTGCTAGTCTCTTTCACTCAGCATAATTATTTTGACATTAATATTTGTTGTTGCTTTTTATTCCCAAGTCATATTTCACTTATAGATATACTACAATTTGTTTACCCCCTTACATATTTGTTGGGGGAAGAAAAATTTTCTCCTACCCTTCAATATTCTTTTGGCTGATCTAAGAATTAAATTGACATGAGACAGATTAACAGTAGAAAATCTAATCTGATTGCATATATACAGGGGCTCCATAAGAATATGAGAATCACAGGTAGTCAGGCCACTGAGGCTTTTATGCCACCCAGAGCTAAGGAGAAGAAGGTTGGGGCCTGGGATGTCAAAGGGAAGGGAAATAATTTATAGGAAAATGAAAAAGAATCATGTAAACAAACGTTTGCTGAGCCATATAGAAACAATGAGACATAGAGAGGAATTTTAACACACTTTGTTAAAGTTCCTCCCTGTCTACCACTCCTAGTTCATAGCTATCTATGGTGACAGCTCCTTTCTTGGAGCACATCTTCTATCAAAATTCCTTTAGGTTTTTTTAAAATGTTCATTTATTTTATTTTGAGAAAAAGACAGAGAGCACAACTGAGGGAGGGACAGAGAGAGAGGGAGAGAGAATTCCAAGCTGGCTCCTTGCTATCAGCACGAAGCCTGAGGTGGGGCTCAATCCCATGAACTGGTAGATCATGACATGAACCAAAATCAAGAGGTGGACACTCAACTGACTGAACCACCCAGATGCCCCCTCTATCTCAATTCTTTTTTTTTTTTTTTTAATTTTTTTAAACTTTTTATTTATTTCTAGGAGAGAGAGAAAGAGACAGTGTGAGCAGGGGAGGGTCAGAGAGAGAGGGAGTCACAGACTGAAACAGGCTCCAGGCTCTGAGCTGGCAGTCAGCACAGAGCCCGACGCGGGGCTCGAACCCACGAACCGCGAGATCATGACCCAAGCGAAAGTTGGACGCTTAACCGACTAAGCCACCCAGGCGCCCCTATCTCAATTCTTTTAAGCAGTTAGGGGAAAGATCAAAGGTTCTTCCAGAGCCTTCTGTTTCTTAAAAATTATCAGCCGTTGCCAAAGAAACATATTTTGGGGTGACAAATTTTTGCTTCCCTACATGTTAACAGATTTTGGGTTGTTTCCAGTTTGGAACTATTACAATAAAGACATTATGAACATTCATGTACAAATCTAAGGATGAACATATGCTCTCATTATCATGGGTAAATAGGAGTAAAATGAATTTAACATTTTTTTTTTTTTTTTTACAAATAGTTTATTGTCAAATTAGTTTCCACATAACACTCAGTGCTCATCCCCAAAGTGCCCTCCTCCATGCCCATCCCCCCCTCCCCCCACATCCATCAGTCCTCAGTTTTTGTCAGCATTCAAGAGTCTCTCATGGTTTGCCTCTCTCCCTTTCCCCCACCATTTCCGCCCTTCTTCTCCCCCTTGTTCCTCCGTCAATATATTTAACATTTTAAGAATCTGCCGAACTACTTCCCAAACAGTTGATACCATTTCACATTCTCAACCAGCAGGGTATAAAAGTTCCACTTCTCCCAACTTGGTAGGGTGGGACTTTTCAATTTTGGTCAGATTAATATGTGTGTAATTGTTACCTCATTATGGTTTAATTCGTATTTCCTTAATGTTGAGTATCTTTTCATGTGCTTAATTGTCATCTGTATATCTTCTTTGGTTGACTGTATGTTCGAATCTTTTGCCTATTTTTTTTTATCAGGTTGTTTTCTTACTGCATTTTGAGAATTCTTTATGTATTCTGTATAGAAGTGCTTTATCGATATGTGATCTGCAAATACATTTTTTCCAAGTCTGTGTCTTGTCTTTTCCAGTCTTTTAACAGAGTCTTTGAAAAGCAGAAATTCTTAATTTGATTAAGTACTATATTTATCAACTGGTTTTTTTACGGATCATTGGTTTTGGTGTTATAGAGTTTAGAACTCTGTCTACATGCAAAGTCATAAAAATGTCCTGTGTTTTCTCTCAGCTTTAGGTATTATATCTAGGTTTATGAGCCATTTTCTGATATTCTGTCCTGTAAAATCTTCCTACCCTGTCTTTCCTACACTCTCTCCTCCATCTCTCAACTCACAGAGAACAACACACACTGCCTGGGTTTCCTCTCCCTACAACACAGTCTCGAAACGTTCTCTAGGCAGTAGTCTGGAGCGACTGGAGGGCTCACCTAGCTGCTTCCCATCTGTCAAGACTCACTGGACCTTGGTGCCTTGTGTCCAATGTCTTGAGTTCCAATGGCTCATATATTTTGTCTAGTTCTTTATAAGTGCTTCAGGCAGGAAGGCAAATCCATCCTCTGTTGATTTATCCTGACCATAAGCAGAAGCCCTACAAACCGTTGAACTTTAATAATATTACCTTTCTTTAATGATGAAGGGGAGAGAGTTTGCCACTTATAATTAGTATAGGTCACCACATTCCTCTAAGCTTTGTTTTTTTCCTATAAAACCCTAAAGCATTTAGCCTGTGATAATTATGGATATTTCTGTACTCCTCAAACTAATCAACATAAACACAGTTATAAAAAAAAAAAAATTCCTGTTTGCCCTTTCCTAAGGGTATTTTTTCCTAACAACAGCTATTCTAAAATTATTATTTAAACAAAAACACCCTACCTAGACCCTGCAACATGGGTAGCTAGTCTCTCGAAGCCATTTAAAAGACTTATTGAGGGTACCCCAGCAGTCTCTGAATTGAATCAATATATTACTTCAGTGAAGGCCATCCTAATATGAAACAAAATATGATGCCATTAGAGTTCTCTCAAGTTATAATGTTCTCTATCCTGGATTATATAATGTGCACCTGACAATACTAGCAAGCAAGGGCTTGAGATTTTAACCTACGTTATCAGTCTAACCATGGTCATAAAATAAACTTTGTTATCTGGAAAGAAGGCAGATGGAAAAATGAGCAAAGAAAAGAGAAAGGAGTTACCATGTGCCAGAAAATCCATCCACTGCCCACAGACCACCCTGACGTCACTTAGCAGAACACTCTTAACATAAGGGTAATAATGGTAGGATCTCTACACGCTGCGTGGGGGTGGGGACTCTCTTTGTGCAGACGGCCTGCTCTCTTGGAGAATGAGAGCTGAAAGAGTCTGCTCTTCCTTCTCAGCTATTTCCCTAAGAGCTCTTTCCTTTGTTTAATATCCTTATTTTGACTTTCCACTTCCCCTTTGACCACTATGTTCCTCGTACCCACTAGACTTTGTCAAGGGAAACAGTTTCACCCTCTTGTGAGCAGAATCTCGAAGCCTTTTTGAGCCCCATAATCTCCAGGTAGCAAACATAGCTTTTCTCGGTATTTCTACAGAACAGAGGGATCCCAGTCTTCTGTAGCAGGCACTGTGCTACTGATGTGTTTCATGTCTATGTTCTCAAAGGAGACAAAATAAATGGGAGGAAAATAAATGTTCGCCAAATGTGTCTCTTTATCAACTTTGTCATTCCTCAATTTGGAAACACTTAGGTATCGGTTAGCTGTGCTTCTGCAATGGGGGCCCAAATATCCCGTACAGAGGACTCTTTTATTGAAGCAGTTCACTGTGACCCTATTTTCTTTTCTGGAATGTGCCAGGCCTTCTGCTCACACTGCAGATTGAGTTCTTGTGTGCAGCCCACACCGCCTGCCCCCCGCTCCCCTGGGCCTGCATTTCCGCTAGTGTTGGGTCCTGGGCATGCCCTGGGACCTCCTTCTTCTCGGTCATCCCTCCTGGAGCCCGTCTTGAGGTGCCACCCACTCGTCTGCTAGGCCTTCACTGACACAGAGTGACAGAGGGCCCTGAGCACCTCAACCCCAGCGAGGGCCTGTTCCAGCCACATGTGGAATCTGTTTCTCTGGCGGGATAAATGCTTTCTTAACTGCACTTTGTCCTTCCCATTTATGTAAATTATATGACATCAAACTCCAGATTTTCCTGCTGGAGTTAAAACAAGTGAGGGGTTCCTGAGTGGCTCAGTCAGTTAAACGTCGGACTCTTGGCTCAGGTCATGATCTCATGGTTCATGAGTTCAAGCCCCTCATCGGGCTCCATGCTGACAGCACAGAGCCTGCTTGGGATTCTCTCTCTCTCCTTCTCTGTCATTCCCTTGCTCACACTTGCTCTTTCTCTCAAAATAAACTAAAAAAAAAAGAAAAGAAAAGAAACAAAAGAAAAACAATAAAAAGAAATTGAGATAGCCTTCTTTTCTTTCCTATTTCTACAAAACCATTTTGGATGTCTGTGGCCTTGTCCTTTTATGTTTATGCAAACATATTGTCTAAATGAATTTTTTTTTATCTGTAGCATTTCACTTCAAGAAGTGTTCCTGGAATGTGTTCCTGGAATTTTACTTTTGAAAAGCTGCCTAAAATATCCAGCCCAAAAGGGACAAGAGATGGGCATATGAAAGGTTCTCCAAGCTCTGCGCCGACACTCTGACTCACTCACGCGTGGGACAGGACCTTGTTCTGCACAAGCCAGCCAGGTTCGGCGCTGGTCACGGCGGGAGCACCTCTCCTACTACCATCACGCACGCACGTTCTGGCTTTGTTCCTTCCGGGGTCACTCCTCGCAGTCAGTTGAAGTGGCCCTGGGTGTGCTGGGTAAGAGTCACAAAGACAGGTTCACAAGAGAAGGTGACTACGGGGGCAGGAGGAGACTCTATGGGGCTGGTGGTGTTGCCATTATGGCTCATCCCTGGAAGGTCCAATAAACTACAAACACTTTATTTAATAGGACAGAGACAGTCTCATAGTCCTCAAAAGCTCAAAGTGAATAATTAGAGAGAAAGAGGGAAGCAGAGAGGGAGGGGGGGAGGAAGAAAATAGGGAGAGGGAAGGAGGGAAGGAAAAGAAGAGGAGAGGGAGCTCAAGGGGAATCGTCTTCTGGCCAAAATAAATGACAGAGGTTAGTACTCTGCTTTGAAGAAGAGGGCTTTAGGAATTCTCTTAGAGCCCTCCAACTCTTAGTTTTCCTCATTTATTAGCTGATAGTTGTTTCTTCAGTATTTTTTTTTAGAGTTTACTTATTTTTGAGAGAGAGAGAGAGAAAGAGCAAGCGCACAAGCAGAAAAGGCAGAGAGAGAGAGAGAGAGAGAGTCCCAAACAGGCTCCATGCTGTCTGCACAGAGTCCAACACGGGGCTCTATCTCATGAACTGTGAGATCATGACCTGAGCTGAAGTCGGACACTTTAACGACTGAGCCGCCCAGGTGCTCCTCCAGTGTCTTAATAAGTGAAAGTGTAGGAAAGACATGGTTGACAGTAGCAACCATCCCACGTGGCAGGTGTCGGCCACCCGGACAAGTGGCAGAAGTTTGGAGGCAGCCTCAGGTGCTTTCCCCAACCTTTGAAGACTTTCTTCAGAAAACTAATACCCACGGCCCAGGGAAAATACTTTAAAATTAAAAATCTTTAAAAAAATAAGAGAACAGAGGTAAAATATTAAGACTAAAAAATAGTTTTTAGCAGTTTAGCAAAAATAAAAGTGCACAAAAAACAGTTAAGTGAGGAAGTTCTAATAAATAAAAGGAATGTGAAAAGGGTAATATGCTGATAGCAAAGCCAACCGATAAGGGAGCTAGACCGCGGGCGCTAGCAGACTGGGGAACACATCAGGCTTGTTGACAGCACAGGGCCCAGGACCCCATTAGTACTCGCTAAGTACTGACTGAACACATACAGAAACATCCGGTTTTGAACTGTAATTAAGATCATTTTTCCCTTGAAAAGAGAAAAGAGAAACTGAGCTACGAATATGGATATGGGACGTCAAAGGACTTGAAACGCAAGGGAGAGCCGCAAGAAAGGAGAGGGACGGTGAGTCGGGGAGAGAAGGATCCACCACAGAACTAGGAGCAAACGTCAACAGTGAACATCGTCCTGAACGGCAATGACCGTTCAGGTCNCCGCTTTTGAACTGTAATTAAGATCATTTTTCCCTTGAAAAGAGAAAAGAGAAACTGAGCTACGAATATGGATATGGGACGTCAAAGGACTTGAAACGCAAGGGAGAGCCGCAAGAAAGGAGAGGGACGGTGAGTCGGGGAGAGAAGGATCCACCACAGAACTAGGAGCAAATGTCAACAGTGAACATCGTCCTGAACGGCAATGACAAATTGTGGGGCAAACCTAAGGGGCTGATTCACATGACAGAGTATATCTGCAGCTGCCCTTAGTTACAGAAAGTCACAGTGCAGCTTGGCTTTGGTGTACTTAGCCCAGTACATCTCGCTCTGCCAGGAGCGGACTCCTGCCCTTCCATGTTCCAGCAGCCACAGTGAGGCTGGCCCCCTTGCTGTACTTAAACTTTCAGGTCAAATCATATATCATATTTCATACCGAACTGTTCTTAGGGACTGCTATCAACCACTAGCCATTATTAGTGCCATCCACCGAGAGTCCTCTAGATAATGCTGTACTTGGTATTCGTGTTCCATCTGTTAAACAAGAAAGCATGGAGAACCACTACCTCAAGTTTAAGCTCTTCTGCCTCTTCCCTTACTGACTTATCAGCTGTCAAATTGATCAAAACTACCATAGCTTTGGTTCTCACCCCAGGAGACACTTTAGATTCCTTGGAGATCTTTTTAAAAACACCATGCCCATGTCATCCCATTCCTAGTTGATGATGATGCACAGCAATAGTAAAGAACAAAAGACAGAAAAGGGAAAACTCAACAGGGCTAGCCATGTCATTTTCACCTACACCCTTTCACTTATTATGATGCAGAAACAATAAAGTTTGGGTTAATAAAGAATATGTAGAATTAACAGGCCTTGAGCAAGAGCCTAAAGCCCTCTCCTTCAAAGTATGACATTCTGTCAATTACTTTGACCAGAGGATTTTGAAAACAAAATCCTTCCTTCCTTCCTCTCCTTTCCTTCCTTCCCTCCCTCCATCCCTCTCATGCTTCCTCCTTTCCTTCCTTCCTTCCTTCCTTCCTTCCTCCTTTCTTCTTATTCTTCCTTTTTAACTGTTCTCTTCTGGCTTCACAGGATTGAGACTGGGAAGACTGTCTTCGTCCTATTACATAAAGTTTATAGTTTAGACATATTTGTTCTCTGTAATTGACAGTCTGGTCTCCCTCTCCTTTTGGCAAGTATCTTGGCTTTCAGACACATATCTTCTGCCTCAAGATGTGCTTCCATCTCCACTTATAATATTGAAGCCCTTGGATTGGGCCTAAACTAATCCATAGACCCTTGCTGAAGTCACTGGTTCACAGGCAGACAAGAGAATGATAGAGGTAAATGCAGTCTCAGGAGAAAGGTTTCTTTTCTCTTTCAAGTGCACTTCTGGTAGCGAACCCAACCCATCCCTGGACCTCACAGCTCTGGGAGTTGAAGCCATCTCGTGGTCCCATGGGGCAGCCTGCTGTAGAATGAAACCGATGCCAGAGAAAGCAAAAATGAAAGATGCAAAGAATCAGGGTCTTTGGTGACAACTCTGAGTCATCGAATTAAACCAACTGAAACCTACTGAGCTTCTGGTAGCTCAATGAGCCAGGAAATTTCATTTAGTGTCTAAGCCGGTTTGAGTTGGGTTTTCCATTATCCATAACCAGACACATCTTGAAAGATCCATTGCAAATTTTAAAAGGAAGGGAATGCCTGCTTTTTAATAGAACTACATTTGAAAAAGCTAGAAGGGTGCTAGACACAACATATTCAAGTTTTAAACACTTTTTGCTATCCTATTTCCAGCTATCACCTTCCCAAGAGCTGCTAATTGGCTGTAGGTTGTTTTTGCATGACATGTGGCAAGCTGTGTCAGTCAGGTCATTCTGTAATTACAGGGAGGCAGGGGGCATCTTCAGTATGCTGTGATTGCTATGACAGTCTATGAGATGGGGTTGACACCAGACGAACAAGAAATATAATATTCAGCAAATAAGACAGACAGTAAAACAATGTACATAACAGCACACTGGTTTTATTGGTGGCAGAAGAAAAGATTCTCTTTCACTTGTAAAAGGTACTTGCTTTAGTTAACTTAGTATTTTTTTCCCATTCTCTGAGTGGGCTGGATATTTTTCCCTCTAAAATCTGTTCTTCCATTCTCCAATAGTAACATCCATCAGGGCTGCACCTTATTCTGAAGGGAAAGCAGGAGGTCTATCAACAGGTTCTGACCAGGACGTTTCAGTCAGTGGCTCCTTTCTTCACAAAGACTCTATCCAAAAAGAGAGGAGGAAGGTGAGACTGGATCCTCAAACTGTCTTTTCAGCACTCAAGATACACTTCTGCTGAAACACAGGTAAAGGTGGAGCGCTTGTATAGACATTAAGAGATCTCAAGGAGAACACGTTGGGCACTGCTGTCTAATTTATAGACACAATTTCTATAAATCAACACATACAAAAAACAATCTTCCAAAACAATTTTTCTTCTAGAAATTCTTAGAGTCCATGTATGTCATTGTGAGCCCTATTGTTGCTGGCATGCGATGTCAGGAATTTGGATTAACTGGATGGTATTTAACAGAGGACGGCCTAAAAGAGATATGCAGTCTCCCGATGAACCCCTTCTACCCACCTCCCGCCGCCCGCCTCCCTCTGTTTCCCCTTCGAACACGTCTGGATTGGTTCAGTCCACACAGGTAGTTGACGGGGGTCTGTCGCCTGTCCCCACCTGCTCCGGCTTTACTAGGCACGGCTCTAGATGAACCTCTTTTGGGTGGTGATGACAGAAAGAGCTGACAGAAGCAGAGGGAGAAGCCTATTTGCCCTGGTCATATTCAGCCTCAGGCACGAAAAGGACGAGGGCGGGGACTGGGATGCTTCGGAGTAATGGCCTCTAGCTTGGGGGCATCCTGCTGAGGGGAAGGAGGCGGGGAAAGAGCTTCCAACTGCGATCCTCACACGCTGCCTCTCCTACTGGCACCAGAGGGCTCCGCAAGGACTATCTTTAGAGCAATCATTTCTCTGACCCTGATTTGAAAAGTGTTGCAAAGGGATACTGGACTACATTAAAAAAAAAAAAAAAAGACATTTAAAATGTATCTTTTACCAACTGAAAATGGTGTTAAGCTGGGATTTCAGAAAAAAACTGCCATTTAGGTAGTAAGTCTGTGCGTAGTTCTTGGTCTCGTGGTTTCTGGCTGATATGTGAAAGCATGAAGACCATTCCTTCACCATGCATATAAGAGACGAGAAGTGAATACTCAAAGCGAGTCAGCCTTTATTAAACCACTTCGGGTGCTGAGCCTTAGCCTTGGTGGCCCAGGGCGGGAAAGGGGGCCTTCACGCTGATGTGTCTTACAGTCTTCCCACCTGTGGCCTCCATTCCTCTCTCTTCACAGCAGGACACGACACTCTTCCTGGGAATACTGCGATAGCTTCTGACAAGGCTTTCCCGTGATCACAGGGCTGTAACCCATCAAATACCCAACAGTTGGATTTCCTAAGCTTAATTTTGATCATATTACCCTTATTCAGAAGCTCATTATCACCGAACACGTCAAACTCTTAATGCGTCTCAAGCCGCAGTCTTGTGTCACCACCAATCAGTATGTTTAATGTGCACCTTTTGGGTTCACACATTCTGCTGGAAGCTGCTTCTTGTGACCCCTGCCCCGCCCCCTCTTTCAGTGCTCCTCCGCCTTCAGGATGTCTTCAGGGGACTCCACCACGAAAATGAAGCTTCACACTTATTCTGAGGCCTGCCCCTACTAACTGGTATCTAGTTCCCAGGACTCCAGTCATGTCAGAAATCTCTTCAAATGCACACAGTTGTGGTCAGTTTCACTGATGAAAGAACTAAGTATAATTTCCCCATCCATATCTACTCATATTTCTGAGTTGTCTGTGACTATTATGACAAGTCCAGGAACGAGAAGTTTGGAGTTGGGGCCCTCTCTCCCCTCAAGGCTCAGATCTGACTCGCCACCCCTCTGTCTCAGACTTGGGCCTATTTGCCCACGTTGCTCCCCGGAGATCTCCTCTCACCTTGCCCGGCCTCCCAGGCGTCTCCTGCTCTTACTAGTCACTGATGGTGTGCTTAGGACCAAGGCCAAGTAGAACCCAGTTCCCTCTCCTCCTCCATGGAAGTGTATGTGCATGTGAGGAGGTGGTGGTGGTGGGATGGAGGGCTTAAAAAAAACACCTTTAAGGACGATCAAGGAATGTGTAAGTTGCATAAAATACAAAATTTTACCAGGAACCTTATGAAAATATACTTATTTAAAAAACACTTACTGAACAGCTACTATGTGTCATTCATCACCTAGCAAAGTACCTGAAACATTAAAAAAAAGTAGGACTATGAAATTATGGACTTTTTTAAAAGTGAGAATAGAAAGTGCCCTAAGTGCTTCTTACTATCTTGAATAATTTTAGATAACAAAACCTGAGAAAAATTTCAGCACATATTAGAATTCATACTTATATCTGTTGGAAGTCAAATGGCTGGCTACAATGTATATCTTCTTGTTAAATGCTTAAGTTATGGAAACCAGGAATGAGGAAATAATCTCTTTTTCCTCAAGAAGAAAATAAGATATTCGGTTGCATGGCAAGAACCAGAAGTGTAATTCTTACTATTGTGGAACCTCCCGTTCAAAGACAGTTAAGATATCAAAAAGATAATTGTACTTCAAAATCTTTTTATGTTTGAATTAAAATAAAAAATAATAATTTTTTCAACCAAGATCACGTCTTGATTATTTATTTATTTTTCAGAGTAAACTTTGTAGTGAGAGGTTTCTTAGTGATATCATCATGAAACTGCCCCCCACCAGCAAAATCATTCTTGTCGAAGTCAGGGCTCCAGACTGCCTGTGTCACACGTTTCCCATGTCAACAGTACTATCCAAAGCAAGCATCTGGGAAAAATGGGCTCTTTAACCTGGGGAACAGAAAACCGCTAACATCATGATGTTTCAGTTGACTGGGAACAGTCTGCACTGTGCTGTTTAGTATCAATGAGCTACAATCACTGTGGGGTGATGGCCCCAGATCTAAGCAGTATGCTCTTTTCCAGAGGGAATTTTCCAGGGAAGCTTAACCTAGAAAACTTATGAAAGAAACTAAAGAAGGGCCAAGAGGACGGAGCTGCAGGCTTCTGGCTGCAGCCTTGCGCACCCTCATGACCTCTCTACTGGCCGTCTCCACCTTCTATCCTGCAGCCTCAGGACACCTCTGAAGAGTCCCAGTCCTGAACCTGCTGCTAGGCAACCATAGCCCTAGAACAATCAGGAAGTTGAGAACCTTTGGCTCTGTTTATAAAAAATATTTTTAATGTTTTATCTATTTTTGAGAGAGAAAGAGAGAAAGAGTGCCAGCGGGGGAGGGGCAGAGAGAGAGAGGCGGGGGAGACACAGAATCTGAAACAGGCTCCAGGCTCTGGGCTGTCAGCGCAGAGCCCGACACGGGGCTCAAACTCACAAACTGCTAGATTACGGCCTGAGCCAGTATCGGAGGCTTACCAGAGGGAGCCACCCGGGCGCCCCACTTCCGCCTTATTTTAAAACCTTGTTTTAAACAATTTAGAAACCCTCAGAAAGCTGTGAGCCAATTCTCAGTTTTCATTCACCTTAAAAGTGATATGACAGTAGGCACACTGAACTTATGTTAAAAGGGGATGTTGAGTCCTGCACAATGTAAAGTTGTGGACGGCCTTACATATACTTTGATTCTGCTTTGGTCAGTTCCTGCTATAGAAAAATGCCCAAAGTTGAGAAGTAGCCCTATGATACTGCAGGTGGTAGGTTGCTTCTGTTTACTCGATGGCCTTGTATGAAGCACAAAGAAAAGCCAGCGATAAGAGGAAAAAGATGCAACTCTGGCCAGCTCTGGTAAATCAGCAGGCAGGGAGCAACAGACTTGCACTCCAGGCAGACTACTACATAAGCAGCTAAGGACTAGAAAATAGAAGAAAACCTTCCTTCATTTTGGATGACAGCACTAATTTGTAAACCAGTGAAGGGGCTCCGGAAAAGCAGAAGGCTGCCCAGCACAAACACAATGTGAGACACATATGTAATTTCAAATTTCCCTCTAGACTCATTAAAAAAGGTACAAATAGGTGAAAGTAAGTAACCTTAATGACATATTTTATGTAATCCGATCTATCAAAAATATTCTCATTTCAATACATAAATACTGCAAATTACTAATATTTTACTTTTTTAAACTAAGTCTTTAAAACCTGATGTGCATGTTTCATTTACAGAACGTCTCAATTCAGACTAGCTACATTTCAAGTGCTAAAAAGCCACAGCTGGTTTGAAAAATTGAGAGAGTCACTTGGGGGGGCGGGGGATACATGTGGATAACAACCTTAACAAAATGAATAGCTGAAATGAGAAACTGAGAACCATTTCTTTAAATTCTCAATGGTCTTGTTACTGAGAAGAGACTGAGAAAAAGATATAGTTAAGTCTAAAATAGTCTCATAGTCCTTACAGTGATATATAACAAAAGCTGTAATGGGAAAACTGAATATATTCAAAAATCCTGCCATAATGAAAAAACAGAAATGTTACCAAAGATGACAAAAGTATTACCTTCTAATAACACGTTAAAAAATAAGTTCTTTGTTGATCAAAATGAGATGCCTTAGATTGCTCCCATAATTTTCTGACATTTTGTTATATTTCTCTTCCTTCCTATTGAAGATGATTTCCAGATAACACGCCTCTGAAACTCTAAGATGAAAGTTTCTGGATCGATAGCACAGAGCCCCCACATCACATCTCAGTAAGCAATCATGTTACCTTCATCCAATTCCTGAAGATACACTATGAAACATTTCCTCTTTCTTGAAAAGGACTGAAATTAGTTAAACAATAAAAAACAATCATCCAAGTTGGTAATTATCAGGTCCTTTGCTTCCCTTTATTTTCTTCCTGCTTTCAAACTTACTGACATTTCCCTGATTGGCATCACCTCTGATAGAAGAGAGTAAGTATGGAGAAAAAGGGGGGGTTAGGGGTTACATTTGTGAGGAAACATTCGGTGGGAAAGTAGCTTGTAACTATGCATAATCTTACATACATTATGACTGAAAGGTCTGAAATGTCAGTTTTTTCTATGATGTTATGAAATATTAATAATTGGACTTACATATTTAGCATAAATAGCATCTTTCTTTATATGGAAACCACCTCACAATGTCAACTTTACCTTCTCATATTAGTTCCGTGCCCGGGGAGGTTGGTAAAACTGCTGGGTGGGCCGAGTGGATCTTCTTGGCTGACCATCACCTCCTCTGCGGAACTCGAGTGTTTGGTCGTAGGTGCCTTCTTCCTCCTATTTGCAAAGAGCGGTGATTTAAACATGTTCAAAATAGCTCCAAGTTTCCTAAGTTAATAGCTTTCTGGTGCCGATTTTGGTATGCCCTCTTAAGCTGCCTTGGGATTCACATCTGTCAACTTTTATAACAGAGGGAGGCAAGGGGAAAGAAAAAAAATAAAGGCAGGGACACTGTTAAAAATCTTTTGGTCCTTGATAACAGAGAAATGAACTTGACAGTGGAAAGATCAGAATCGAATTTAATTCTAGAAAAGGAAACTATCTCCAAATAATAGCATGATTACCTCACCAAATGATTTGACACAAGGGCGTGGAAACACAGAAAAGCAAGTATTATAATAAAAAATTTTCCTGAATATTTGGGCTTCTAAACATTTTTAGGTATTTGTCATGGAAGGGGATGTTGGTAAGATATGGAAAAGGGGATGAAGAGCCAGAGGATGTTCACCAGCTGTCTGTCCTCCTCTGATGAAATCTCCAACATCATTAACAACCTTACATCTAGAGACAGGAAAAAATAATGGTCTGGAATGAGGAGAGAAATACAATTTACATATAAAGAAAGCTTCATGCAAGACATAGCAATCACCACAGTGAGACACAAACTCTTTTCTTCTCATTTTTTTTCTTATTGAGGGGATACATCTATCAGCTCAAGGAATAGCATGGAAAAATTAGGATAAGCAGATTAAACAGCAGAAAGAATAGAGTTAATTACAATATTTGAAAAGAACTTAGAAGCAACAGAAATGTAGCCAAAGCCACGCTGGTTTCTTACTGAGTGCTGCCACCCTGTTATTTCAGGATTTTTAAATTAATGCAGCTATGAAGTATGTTCCCTCTTAACGACAGAAAAAAATGGCTCTCGGTTTTGTTTATGAAAGAAACAGCATCTATTCCAAAAGTAGAGTTTAAATTCCAACTGAATTATCAGAGCACAATAATTTGCATGATTTGGCAATGTGCCTGTCCCATTTGTTCCTCCTCTTCACTTTATCTCTGAATCATCTTTCCCAAAAGACTGCTTTCCTTTGACCCTATTAATAACATAAAAATTTTTATGAGAGACTGAGTTCTGTTCTTCAAATTTTACAGATCCAACTATTACAATTTTACCTGAGAAGCAGAAAGATGCTAAGATAATTTGATCAAATTCTATTATTTAGAAATGATTATTTAATATACGGCACGAACATAACTCCTATTCTTAGGCATCCTCCATGGTATTCTTAAGAAAGAACCGTTATTTCCATTTTATACAAAGGACACTGAAGCCCAGGAAAACTTTGTGACTTTGTCCTAATACTTCTAAGGCAAACCTGGGTTTTGATTCAAATGCAACCGCTTAAATCTTTACATCTCAGTCTGCATGTAAAAGAAATAAACCAACAGTCAAAAATAATGATCATCCTCAGGGGCCATCATCACCTAAAGAAGAGAATGGAGAAATTCGACAAAGTATCAGCATAACTCAATAACTGCCTTTTAGAGACAAGCTTCCAAGTTAGCTCTCCTTTCCTATGTCCCTTTCATTGACAATCAATCTCAAAATGGTTAGAAGTGTCAGATATTAGGTCTGTAATTTAGTAAAGCAATTAAATGCAAGAAGAACAAATTAAAAAATGTTCAGGAAAGGAGAGAATTATTTTTTATTATTCTAGTCACGGTTCTGAATGATGGTGGTCAAATATTATGGCTAAATTTGAAAAAAAGCTATTTAATTTTATGACACACGACAACATTTGAAGTTTTGTATATTAACTGGAAAGAATGAAAACATATTTGTTACTGTAGTAGATGAAGTAATTATTTCAGGAATTAGAATGGAATGCCTTTTTTTCCCCCTACATAACCCACTGCAGAATGGCTTAGAGGACATCTAAAAATCTATAATTTATCAATAGAAAACACTGTTAAAGGAGGAAGCTATTTATTGAGTGAGGGACCTGGATCTATATGGTATGGCACTGCTATTTGAGAAGCTGTCTCTAGGTGTGTAAGATTCACGGACTGTGCTAGCCAGAGACAATTAAATGGTTTTATAAAGATGACTGACCATGCGATTTCCTTCATGTTATTTGATGTCTTCACAATGTTTTTATACAAGAGAGAAGCAAAAAATAAAAATGATTCTGACAGCTTGGTTTTCAGTGATTGTCAAAGGCACAATCTTGCCTTCTTAACTTTTAAATGTTCCTCTTGCAGAGTACTTGAGGGCAAACCTGGTCACCCATGCCAACTACTTCCTATATTCCATAGCTAGTAATTTTTAGCACTGAAGGAATACCTCTTTCCATTTTATATAATTACACAGCTCAACTTAATAGATGAGTTTACTTGGAGTCATCTTTGAATGACATTTATACCTAGTTCTTCCTTCTAACTTTTCTTCTTTTAGGTTTTGCTACTCTGAAATATATTTAATCTTGAAAAAAAAATATGATAGTTCACAAACATCTGACACTCAGGGTGCCTGGGTGGCTCAATTGGTTAAACGTCTGACTTTGGCTCAGGTCGTGATCTCACGGTTCGTGGGTTCGAGCCCCACATCGGGTTCTGTGCTGACAGCTAGCTCAGAGCCGGGAGCCTGCTTCAGATTCTGTGTCTCCCTCTCTCTCTGACCTTCCCCTGCTTGCTTTCTCTCTCTCTCTCTCTCTCTCTCTCTCTCTCTCTCTCAGAAATAAAAATAAAATAAAAAAGAAAAACATTAAAAATCTGACACTATGAGCTGGCACAGTCCTGGGAGGCCATATAGTCTGTCCCTCCCCTTAGATCTGACATACAAGGAATCTCTAAACCCTGAGAGGCAAACTCATTTTTCAGTGTCACACAGCGTATTCAAGGAAGACTCAGGATCAGCGCCATTCTGTTTCTGACTCTCAGGCAAGATTCTTTAAAAACCCTGTGATAACTTTCATAAAATGAAACTGACCAAAGTCATCTTCACCTAAACTTTGAGATTCAGAACTATTTTATTGGGACTTAAATTTTTGCCTACCTAAGCCATGTTTTCAGATTAAACTTAGTTTAAAAATACTACATAACTAATATTCAAAATGTATCCTCTTTACATGTCAATTATTACTAGTTTATTGCTCCTTTTAATGAGAAGATACAGAATGCAATAATCACTGTTTTATCAAGCATGAATGGAATGATATTCTGAAGAAAATAAAAAGTCCACCAGTGCAAAAAAGAGATGCACAAGTTCGTCTATAAAACATGCTTGACAGGTCACATCTTTCTTGTGTATGATCTTCAGTCTCTTACTAGTGTATACTATATCTGGAGTGAGAACACAACTACATATTCCCTCACTTATAAATGAGCTCTGGTACAAAAGCTCATTGTAAATCAGTCACTGGGAACCTGGAATGTACCTCAGTAAAAGATATACAACATTTACATAGAGGTCAGGTTCTCTGTTCTACAAGGTGAAGTGCAAAAAGCAAACAACCCAAAAAAACACAAAAAACCCCCAATAACCCAAAAAGCAAGGTGAAGTACAACTAACCATACCCATGAGTATTTTAAGGAAGGTGTTGGATCAGTGGTTCTCAACTGAAAGTGATTTTGCCCCCCAAGGGACATTAGCCACTGTCTGGAGACATTTTTGGTTGCTACATCTGACGGATGCTACTGGCATCTAGTGGGTTCGGAGATATTTTGGGTTGTTACAAACTGAGAGGATAGGGTATAGGAGAGCTGTAACTACGTCTAATGGGTGGAGGCCAACGATGTCACTAAATATCCTACAAGACACAGGGCAGTCTATACAACAAAGAATTACCCAGTCCTAATGCCAATGGTGTCAGGGTTGAGAAGCCCTAGGCCAATGGAGGAAGAGGAAACTTCCCAGTCCTAAGTGCCAGCCTGGATAAGAATTCTAAATTCAGGAAGTTTGGGTTTGCTACCTTTCTGCCTCTGTCTCTACCTAAACGTTAACCCAAGTATCTATGGAAATTTTGTTCGGGGTGGGGGCTCTATTTGCCAACAATGCTACATTTTCCTCTGCTTCAGTGACACGTTCATAGATCTGATGTTAAGTTCTCATTCCTTCAGCATTTTCCCACAACCACGGCTCTGTGAGGAGACAATCAGAGATTCATTTGGTTGGCAAGAGTGGGGAGCAGGGATGGCAATTCTCTTCATAAAAAAAACTTATGAATACTGTCACACATCCTTTAATACGTATTTTGTGTGTAATTTGATAAAATTTCTTCTAGTCAGTTCCGTCTCACAGAATTTGTATAGTAGTCACACAAACATAATCCAGCATATGAAATGTACACCATGCACTCTCAACAATAAGCTTTGAAATTTAGGATATTTTCAATAATGAAATGCTGATGAGGACATAGCTCCTTCAGTGATTCACATATGAACCACTCACTCTATGAATTTTGCCTGCCTGGTGAGCTTATAGAAATATAAACTGATTTTAATATAAAACCTAAACAAAAGACAAACTTGCTTTCCCAAAACATCACATAATAAAGGAAAAACTGTGGAAACAGTAAAAAGATTGGAGTTGGGCAGGGTCAGGGAGAAAGGGAGATACATGGCAGAGCACAGGGGATTTTTAGGGCAGTGAAACCATCCTGTTATGATACTATTATGGTAGATACATGTTATTATGCATTTGTCTAAACCCACAGAATGTATATACCAACAATGAATCCCAATGTGAACTATGGATTATGGGCAATGATGTGTCATGTAGATTTATCAGTTATAACAAATGTACTACTCTAGTGGGAGATGTCGATAATGGGGGAGGCTGGGGTGGGGGGAGGAAGGGAGCATATGGAAAGTCGCTGTATCTTCCTTTCAGAGGAATCAAAACTGCTTTGAAAAATAAAGTGTATTAAAATATAGGCTGTAAAATAGGCCATGTTAGTGATACTTTGTGCCTTCTATAGTGCTGATGATGTGGTAGATACTTAATATTTGATAAAATGTTTCTTGATCTGCCTTATTAAAATGGCACATTTCAATCCATTCAGATTCTTCCTGTGGTTATCAGTAACTAGAATATGACAATTAAATTTCTTTCATCCTTGGATGCTATGAGGATGAATTAATGTGTGAAAGCCACTTTGAAGTTTATGGAGCTTTCTGAATGGATTTTAGGTTGTGCTCAATTTTGATTATACCTTGGATATTTGTAACATTTCCTCCTTATTCCCACAGAAACTTTGACCTTTGATTTTACATTTCAGTCCAAACAGGTGAAATAAAGTATCTCTGCCTCATTCAAAAATAAGAACAAAAAAATCATGTAATGGGCCTGAAAGGAAGAATTAAAAATATTTTTAAGTGACCTATTTTAATCAATTTTACTAACATTCCATTATATTAGAGTGACTTAAAACTGAATATAAAAGCTGGATTGGTTTTTATTTTCTGTGAAGGTTATGTATAACGTGTGCCCACTAGAATCATGTATTATGATCAACACTGAACTTAATTTGCCAATTATTCTTGTTTAAGAAATATGTTCCAATTGAGTATTTACAGCTCCATCACAAAACAAACCAGGCTTGTGGTAGCCTGGAACCACAAACTATAAAACAGAAAGTTTCTGTAAAGAACAGTAACCCAAATAACTAAAAACTATTACATGCTCAAGGAATCAGTACCATAATCTGAGCTAGAACACAGGTCTTCTGATTCACAGTGCTGTCTGCCTTTCACTCTGCTCCCAAGTAATGAAGGTGATGAATATAGTTATAATGAATTTCAGAACTGGAAGAGGAATTGGAGATAATCAAATTGAGCAGATTAAATTTAAAAACTTATTAGAATTACTGTAAATATTTTGGGTAAATGTGGCACTCTTGCTTCATATGAAATTCTGTATAGACTTTCACTCTAAAGGAGATGGGGCCAGGTTAGAGTGAGTGTTTTATTACACGTGTATGCAAGCAGTGTTCCCTGGGCTTTCTCTGCCTGGTCCCTCAGAGCTCTGTAGCTCCCTATGGCACAAGAATTAACCCCATCTCGCTCAGCCCCTGCTGTACACCGGTAACTAGCTGGGTCGACTGACTTGATGAATATAAGAAAGTAAGCTGGTGGAAGGATAGGAACCGAAATGTAGGCCTCTGGCTCAGAGTTCAGAACCCTTATGCCTTTGCCTTCTATCACAGAGAAAACCTAAACTCTTCTTTTGACTTCTATGAATTAGAATGCCTCAATTCAATACCAAATGCCTCATTTGGTAATGAAACTTCCACACCTAGATGGGGGGAGGGGGAGAATCTCACTAACATATGAGAAAGTCATTATATATAACCAAAATAAGTAAATTTTATAATAGACTAATTTCTCCATGTTTGAAACTTTAAGTAAAAGAAGATACCATTTTAGAATTATGCCATTTAGAATTACAGTCTTTCCTTCCCTCTGAGCAGATGTAAGATCATCTCTTTAATATGTACCTGGTCAAAGAATATTTTATTTAAACCAGATATTTTATAGCAAAAAAGAAAAACACTGATTCAAGACAAAAAAAAATCTGATTCAAAATCTAATTACTAAACAACTGTTCCAAAATACATGGCTGACAGAACCCAGTGCTTTCATT
Organism: Crocuta crocuta; assembly: GCF_008692635.1. Classification (NCBI taxonomy): domain Eukaryota; kingdom Metazoa; phylum Chordata; class Mammalia; order Carnivora; family Hyaenidae; genus Crocuta; species Crocuta crocuta. The sequence goes on along the minus strand of NW_027527388.1, from coordinate 4,827,028 downwards.
CCTGTATCATGCAGGATTTCAGGAGAAAAGTGAGACATTTCACTGTGGTTCTGATCTTCTCTTTTCAGAAAAGAGTATATTTTTTATAGTTATATAAAAATTGAAATTGTTGATGATTCTATAAGATATTAGGAAATTATCAGAATCCTTAGTTCAAGAATTTTACTCTATGCCTTGCCAGCTAGAGCACAACCTAAATAAGACAACTAAACTTTAACACAGAAGAAAACTAGATGTTTAAATGACAGTAAAAGCAAACACAGTACTATTCATCACAGTCCCTCCTCTAATACGATTAAGATCACCAACCCTTTCATATAAAGTAGACAAGGCATTTTTGGCAGCTTAGGCACTTAAGGAAATTGAGCTGAACTTCAAAATGCTGCCTTCATATTTTAACTATGAGGATATGAAAAAGAGACTAGTAAACATGTCACCCTTGCCAAATTGCAAATGATAAAAGTATAGACATTCCTACATTCAAAAACACACCTGAGTTTATTTACAACTTGGGACAGTTTATTCTAAGGGAATGGATGTTTATTCTATTGTGTGTCTGGCATTTTGCACTCTATCTCATTTAATCCTTACAATACTTTGAATTACCTAATCTCACCATTCTACAGATGAAGAAACAAAGTAACTTACCGAAAGCTATATAAGTGGCCATGATTGAATAAGACCCTGGGCTGCCTACTCCAAAGTCCTTTCCATTGCAGCACATAGTGCATATTTACATATCATGCTTCAGACAGTTTGGCTTAATTTTTTCTAATAGCTAGCTTAAGATCATTTTTAAGTAAACAGATGGCCTCTGTCCCGAGGACTTGTCCTAGCACAAACATCATTTACTGGTCATAATCTTTGCTGAAACACGATAGTGAGGTCCAAAGAATGAATATATGGTTTATAAAAATGTACACCTCTCTAAAACTCATTGGCTGTTTTAGCTAAGGTTAACTAGATTCTAAAAGCTTGCCTAGAAATCAAGGTAGGGAGCATATCCTGCTCCCAAATCTGCCAGTCTACTCAAAGATTCCTTGAGAGATACTTCATGACATTGGTATTTGAGACCTCAGTCTCTTAAGTCAGATCCAAGTCTGAGTTGAGACTCTACCACTTTGAGTTACTCAACGTCTCTTGATCTCAGTTTTCTCACATAGAAAACAGTAATGAACTCATATGTTTACATGGAGAACTATCTGAGGTAATGCCTATATAGAGTTTATCAAATAAGACTTCTATGTTCTCTATTATTTTGAAATAAATAACCCTTTGACAATACAATGTACATGCCCCTTTCAATTAAACTATCTAGACTCAGAGACTTTGCTAAAATTTAGGAAGTTTGCTGCTAGAGTATTCCTCAGATTGCTTGGGGCAGATAAGGAAAGTGGAAGAGCCACTAAAAAAAATGAAAGAGCCAATGCACCAAGATTCTTGCCACACACTTTCCTTTTATACTGAAATTTAAAAAAAAAATCTATACACTAAAACAAATAGTTTAGTATTCTAAATCACTCTATTGTCACCACGGGTTTTGTTTTTTTTTGAGAGTTTTTTTTTAAATTTATTACAGAGAAAAAGGAAAAGGAAATTAGAAAAGAAGCACTCCTGAAAAATCAATAAAAAGTTATAGACCCTATTTGCATAAAATCTGAATTATTTTAAGAGGAAGCCAAAAATAAGTTAACATGATCAGCCTCTGTGAATATCTTGCCTTTAGATCATACCCTTGAAATTTTGGTAAATGCTATAAAAAGGAACTAGTTAGAAACATGATTTAAAAAGTTGTACAGCAATGACATTTAATAATAGAAAATGCCTCTCCATGTCTGTTGATCTGTTTTTAGGTCAATGCCTATAAATTATCTATGCAAAAGCAACTGCTTTCTCAAATATGCTAAGTGAACAAATATGTTTTAGAATATCTTATGGATAAGACATATGAGCACTAATCACAAGAGGTTAATCATTTCACTCTCATAATTTATATCATGTTTACATCTTAAATGGGAAGGCTAATATAACATAATTTAAGATAGGTTAACTAATTCTTTCTCTGAAAGTAATGATTTCTGCACCATAATGCCAAACCACTTCTTACTCTAAAAGTCAGCCTGATGCACATTATGTAACTGACCACCTGAGACAAACACTTATAGTATGATACAGTGACCTGTAATACAGATTTCAGAAACAGAAATAGAAAAAACAATCTCCATGTCAAATTGATGAAATATAGGTCAGATCTTTGCCATTAAAAAGTATGGAGGGTTAGAGGGGGGAGGGGACACATGACTTGACATACTTTATTTAACTATAAGAAAAAAAGTTGCCATGCCTAGTAACACAGAAATAAAATCACTGCTGATATTTTCACCCCCTTAGTGAAAGGAAAGGAAGACTGACAGGAAAAGAGTTAAATACTTAAATCTTAAAGCAGATAGCAGCCCAATATGACAAACATCATTTTACATTTAAATCTCATTCATACCTAAAAACCCATACTAACAAAATCTGCATAATGAACTAAAAATATTTCTCAGTGGTGAAATATAATGATAACAGATGTTTAGAAACCCTTACCCATTAACAGTCCAGTTAACAAAGGCAGAGTTTGAGAAATGGGCAGTAGCCCAGGAGTCAGTGATCTGATCTCCATATAAGATCCATCCACCATCTTCAGATAACTCTGGTGAGGGGACTCAAGCTTTTTCAGGCTCTGTGTCCTGGACAACAAGGTACAAATCTGCATTTCCAGAAGTTCCACCTACATTTCTAATTGAGTATGTTTCCTCTGTCATATGAAAGATTTGAAACTATTTTAAAACAAGTGTTGTATCTCTCTTTAGTCTTCTATTTTCTAGAAGCAAAAGACTCAGCTTTTGGAATCACTTGTCAAATACTATTATTTCTACAATCTTCCATCATCTTGAATGTCTTTTATTTTATGCATTTTAATAGTTACTATTCTTTAGAATCCAGTTTTCAGAATAATATTCCATGTAGGGTCTGCGTGGAACATAATACTATTATTTCCCATAATGAACAAACTCTATATAAATCTATTAGTGCAATCTAGCCTTGCTTTAATGTTTTTGGCAGTTGCTCAATCACTATTTGTTCATATTGTGCTTGTCAACAAGCAGAGTCCCTATAACCTATTCGTAGGTCTATACCATTCTGTATTTGAAAATAATTCTTTCCCCAATCTAAAGTCTCAAATTTTACTGCAGTTGAAATCCATACATACACTATTATTTTGTAATAGTATTATCATTGGTGTATTCTGAATATATAGTATTAAGTTAGTTTCTCTGACAAGTCATTTTAGTGATCCTTCCTATCTTCCTCTCTTTCTCCCGCATAGTGAAAATTAGGACTGCTGCGTAAAAGGGTAAGATCTAAACAGATGGCTAAAATGTAGTATAATACTAGAACTAGATTCCAGGGACATTTAGAAGATGAAAAGAGAGTCTCAGTTTGATATTAAATTCTCTTAGCAATACAATAGTAAGTGAAAGGAATAGGTTGGTTTTTTCTGCCCTATGTAAAATACTTTCTAGTTGATACTTCTACCCACATACATCTTCACTTTTCTATTCAAAATTCTCTAAATTCATGAGAGTTAAGGTTGAACAAGCTGTTTGAAAGATACCTTAATCAAAACAATGTATCACATTTTGAAGTACACATTTATTGCAATGCTGAGTATTTTTACATACACTATTTCACTAAACTCCCACAAAAATCCTCAAGTAGTTTGGTATCATTTACAGGTAAAATGTAGCATCATCTGTGATGGTGTCAGTGAATCTGAAACCTGAATATCAGCTTTGCAACTTACTAGCTCAAAGAATTTAGGCAAGTTACTTCATGACTCTTAACCTATATTTGTAGTTTTCCTTGCATGTAAAATGGGAATGCTAATAATTATTTCATAGGGTTCCTATAGATATTAAATTGGTTAATGCAGCTCAAGAGTTATACATGGTGCCTGGTGTGTAAGTGTTCCAATTATAACTAAGTTTTGAACAGAAGGACTGCAACCTTCACATTCTCAACCATTTATTCCCCTTTACTTCAATAAGGTAGTAGAGAAATAACATATCATCTTGCTGTTAACTAAATATTAACCGTATTCTCAGTATGCTTAAATTTATGGATTTCTTTTCCTCCCATTGAGATTTCAAAATGTTCAGTATATGAGGAATTAGCTTAAAAACATCATTCTCTTTTCAAGTTTAGGAGAACTTCTCAATCATTTTTGACGGTTAGATGGGTGAAGAAAGAGAAAGGTATCACAAAAATTTTCTCTAAGAATAATAACAGAGAGAATTTACCTCTGTCAACTTAGGTAAAGGAAAATTAGACAGCATATCACCTGATTTAATCAAGCCTATTACACATATTATATTTTCCTGTAATAATACTATTTCTAGTTTACTGAAATTCAGGAATCCTGTTTTAGATGTTCAACAGATAATATACTCTTAAGAGTAATTTGCTCAGCATCTTGTACAAAGGAAGAACATAATGTTTGTTCTTATTAAATATGTGTTTTGTTCTTGTTCGAGAATGAAGCTATTTTTCCTTGTCCATAGAGCCATGGTAGAACAATGACAGCAAGGACAAATTAGGAAGTATAACAGAGTCAAAAAATTTTCTTAGGTTTCTCAACAGTAGTTAATATGTACCTCTCTGAAAAGAGTCAAGGTAAAACAATCCACTTTTTAAAAACTCTAAATTCATCCATAAGATTCTTTAAAGCATATTCCTTTACACAACTTAAGACTCCTCTCTTCTCTCTCCCATCCCCTGCCCACAGATGTAAGCTGCTTATTAAAGTAAAAAGGCAAATAGATCCTCTTGACTAGAAGAAAAGGATAGTAGACAATTAGTTATGATGTCATTACTGTACAGGAATTTGTAAAACTGAGAATTACTACTTAAGGCTCAACAAAGTATCAGTAAGACTAGGAAGGTTTATGGTACTCTTAACAGTTTATAAACTCTGAAAGTGTACAGTATATGATGGTAGTAAAATTTCACTTTCATGATATATGAATAAGGACATGACAGTCTTTTAAAAGCTGAACTGAAATGAGAAAAAGCCTGTCCAGGGTTAAACACTAATTTATGCAATCCCTGGTTCTGACAAGAATCCTGACAGCAGGATGGGCTGAGCTGCTTTGTGTCAGAGTTGCCAATTTATGAAGGCTATTACAAACATCAGACTTCAAAAGTGTGAAGGAAAATGGTTTTGCATAAAGAAAATAATGGAAATTTTATAGCTTTGCAGGCACTACTATTCACTTAAAGGAACTCAGCTCTTTTATTTTTGTGGGAAAAACTAGCTCACTTTTAAAAGATTTGTGGATTTTTATATTAGGATTACATTTTAAACATCCTAATGCAGAAGTTCATTACACTAGTAACATTCTAATAGAAAAGAACATTTTAAAAAGAAGTGTAAAAGAAAAGGAATTAATTTGAAGAAAAAGGTGGTACAGAGAAGCAGTCTGGGTTTCCTTCGAAGAGGGATAATTTGGGATGGACACCCAACTCCTGATTTGAAAGTTCCAATCAGCTGCTGATGTTGCAATCTAGGATCAACAGAAGTCACTTTAAAGAGATGGGCAGTGAGGAAAGCTGCTCTTTCCAAAGCCTTGAGGGAAAACTAAAGAAATGGAATCAACAGTGATTAAAAACCTATGTGCGAGGCATTTCAATCATTCAATGACTGAAAAAAATATTCATTGAGCAGCTACTATGATTCTTACATCAACCCTATCAAATTGCATTATTTTTATTGCTTCAGAAGAGAAAGCAAAACTGAGGTTAAAAAAGATGATATATCTTGCCCAGGTCATGTGGCTCTTTCCACACATCCCAGGAGATGCGGAGGCTGAACAAGAGAATTAGATCGATCACATTAAACTCTTTGAAGTTTATACAAAAAGATCAAAATCAGGTGCTTTCCATCTAAGTTGCATTTTAAGCACATCGTGAAATTAATAAAATAAAGTAGATATAATGATATTTAGGTGCTACAGTTCTTCCTGTAAAAAAAATTATCTATAATGCTATCTACTCTGAAGGACTCAATTGAGAGAACAAAAGACCGTGAAGTGGTTAAACTCTCCATAAACAGCTACTATACTTTACATGAATTAACGTAAATAAAGAGCTTAGACTCATTTCTCGTCAAAATTAAGTGTTCAATAAGTGTTAATACTTCACAAATGTAAAATTCTATTCTTTATAAAATGCTGCATAAAACATAAACGGTTTTTCTTTCACTGGTTCAAGCCAAGCAATTTGACTATATTATCCTAGTGAATTATAGAAGTTGAAAACCTAACACACAATCCTAAATGAGCCTCCAGGTGACAGTTTACATTTCCAAAGTGATTCTTACAATTATTGGTGTTAATAACCAATGTCAAATATAAATAAGAAGCTGAGTATCTGGTCAATTAGCAACATGCTCATTTTTCTTCCAATGAAGAAAGGAACCCAGGGGCAATCTTCTTTACTGGGACAAATCCTACCAGCCGACCAAATATAGTGATTGTCTTTAGAAAATTCATCCAAGTTAATGTTCCCCATCTTGAATCTATAGACAAGGAGAATTAACACTCCTGAGAACATGACTACTGAGAAGAAAATTTAACAAAGCAATAAAATGTACCGATACAAATTATTACATATTCCAAGATATTTATCCTCAGGGGCTTAGATTAACACAAATAATTCTGTTGTATACTTAATTGTCGAGGTTTTAACTTTACCTAAGAACTTTAATTTTTTTAAATTAAGGGATGTTCCTTATTTAATAGATTTCAAAATTTGATACATCTTATAATATTATGCTTCTCTGTTTGAGTGTTTATCACATTCAGCATCATAAACTTGAGACAGACTATTTTTCTAAGTTCTCTCTGCTCTCAGTGAGAGACTAGAAGTTAGTTGGGCTCTTTTTAGAAACTTGATCAATAGCGTAGTGTGGTATGTCCATGACGGGCCATTCCCTTCAGTGCCAAGAGTATTCCACGGTAGTTTATAAGTTAACTCTAAGATTGTGGAGAGCATATGTTCTTAACATGGATTAGCTAGTTTTATTTGGATTTTGTTTTATACTTCCATAGCTAGTAAGGGCCAACTCTTTATAACTGTCATACAAAAACTGTGATGAGCATTAAAAAAAATTCCTCATTTAAAATTGTGTTCCTGTTAGGAAAATCTCTCTCCATGAAAGGGTAAAAAATAAATGGACAGGTCAATGGAAAAGATGAGGTCTCATGAGGTTAAACAGGTTTTTAAAAAAAATTTCCTATCTTATTTTATTCTCTAAATGAACAATATAGTAACTATCACACCTTTTAAAACTCCAGTATCTTTCATGTGCTCTCATGAGTACACACACACACACATACACACACACACACACACACACACACACACACACGATGTCTTAGAATGTTCAAGTACCTAATTAACATTTTTATCTATTTAATATATCACCACCTGGCATCAAGATGAGCTCAAGAAGCCCTGAAACTTTGTTAACACTCCTAGGATTATATTAGTGTTAATGGTTTAGGTATAAGCTTCACAGTGCACTTTCCAATACTAAATTTTGCTGAGGTCACAGGGCAATAATATAGTCATTATGTTTATGCAGACTTTCAAATATCAGATTCCTAGTGAAAACCTCTACTGAAAACTGGCCAGGGGTAAACTGTTAGTTTCTGCTTAATAAACATGGAAAGTTCTTCTCATTTGTATATCCACTTAAACTTGTCTCATAGCTACTAAAAGACTAGAGACGGAGAATGAAGTGTTGCAGTGCTGTACACGTGATTTTTACTAAGGGTTGAAAATTTCTGCCGTGAAAATACATTCTTGGTCAACTCCCTCTGTCATGTTCCTGGGCAGTTTCTAAATCTTTACCGTGCTCTTCAAAATTCTTCTATTCTTGACCTCATTACTTTCAACTGATGACCTGATTTTATTTCAGGTCTCTTCAGAGAAGAGAGTTCATTAGAGTTATTCAGCTTCCTTTCCTGAAACCCAACAACTTAACTTCACTCACATCTTTATTTATTCTTTCTCCTCCTTTCTATAGTGTTCCTCAATATAACTGAAATCACATGTTATTGTGCCCCACTTTCTTACCATGGCCTGAATTTTTAGAAATCTTTACTCTCATTTTTACAAGCTCTCCTTCCTTCTTTGCTTCACCGTGCCTTTGATGTAAACATGCTTGGGAATTTCCCTTGAGCTCCTTTACTCTTTATTCTCATCTTCTTTGCTCTTTTTCTTTACAACCAACATCTTAAAAGTGGCCTATACTTCATTTTCTTTTATCCCATTCTCAAGAAACCGTAAGTTGTGATAGTCCTGCAGCATTCCACTGGAAATGCATTCTACCAGTCACCTACTGATTGCCAAATCCACTAGGAACTTTGTGGTCGTCTTCACTGATGTTCCCAGCATTGTATATCATGAATTCAGTGGTCATCCCTATTGCCTAAACCCCTGTCCTCCCTGGCCAGACCTTCTCAATGCCTCTACTCACTCCTTAACTAATCCTCCAGAAGTCTGACCCCTTTGTCCTTGTCTTTCTTTTTTTGCACACTTTCTCTAGGCAATCTCACCCATACTCTTTACTTTTGCCTACATTCTGATGATTCCAAGATCTCAACCTCTTGCCTTAACTATTGCAATAACTGGTCTCCCTGCTCTCTGCTTTCACTGAAACCCATTTTCTATAATGAGGGCAATACCCTCTTAAATCAAAGATCACACGAGTGGTAGGTAAGTACAGATTAAAGAAGTTTTTCATAGGAGAAATGAATATGACACTCTCCTCCCTAAAAGTCTTCAATAGTCCCTATTCTGAGGGAAAAATTCAAACTTCTCACCATAACCCTACTCTTCAGCCTTTGACCCCATCTGCCTTTGCAACCTCATCTACTGACATTTACTACACCCACCTGTACTGTTGCCAACACACCTTGCCCTGCCATACTCTCTAGAATTTCCCTGATTTTTTTACTTTCCTCCCTTTTTTCCCCAGACTAAGTTCCTTTCATGACTTTCAAGATTGACATTAAACTTCATTAATCCAGAGTTAACAAGTATTTACTGAGAGTCCCTTATGTTGCCAGTACTGTTCCGAATGCTGAATTATTTGCTGTGACAAAGTGTCTGTTCTCACACTGACTTTACTTAGGGGTTGGAGGCAGGACTGAGATATGCAGAAAATAACACAGGGCAAAGGGGATAGAGAATTTGTGTGATGGCACACTGATGTTTTTATAATAGGAATAGTCAGGGAAGGCCTTGATTCTTCCATGAATCAGTACCTGACTGAGTTCAGTACTCTGTGCTCTGTTAATAATAAACAGCTATCGGTGATCTTGTTGGGCTTCTCTGCTAGTCTGTGACTCCTTGAGAGCAGGGACTGCTCATCTGTGCATTCCCATTGCCTAGCTCATAACCATTCTAAGTAAGTGTGCTCACCAATGTTCTGGGTGGAGAGGTAAAGCCACATAATAAGTGCTCAAAAAACAGACTGATAGAATAGACAGATACATATTTGAAATGATAATAGGAAAACTTCAAAATAAAAAAATTCACTTTTTTTACTTAGTATTTTAATAATATATCAAATGCTAATCCAGAGACAGAGTCAAACAAAATATTGTAACTACACAGTAACATATTCCTGAAATTATGAATGGTAGTAAGTACAGATTAAAGAAACATTTCATCAGAAAAATACATTTTGCTCTGTATTTGAAAACACTTGGGAGAGATTGAATTCTGAAGGTGTGTAAGCATTTTGGAAACAGTATAATTAAGGGGGAATTTTGCAAGGAATGGTGGAGTAGATTGTATGGATAGAATGAAAATAGGTGATAAGACTTGTAGAAGTAACTCTATTTGCTCCTAATTACAGACAGGAACAAGTTTAAGGATCACTGTATTTTATCATGAAAAAACCATAATTACATTGCCATTAACCTCACTGAAGGCAAAGGCAAAATTTAAAATTAAAAGGTGATGTTCTGTTTATCATTCCTTTTTAAACTCTCATTACTTTCAGATCCTTTTTGCAAATTTTAGGGATTTTTAAAGACTAAAATTCCCTAATTATGGTCAACTTTCTTCTTGCTAATTTAATTTCCTTGCTTTTACTTTTTCAAATAAAAAATCATAATACAAAATTACAGAAAGTTTATACAGTTGAAAAAACTGTATGCATACACACATTTAGAGTGTACATAATTCTACTACACTAAGCCATTACCTTGAGTATATTCTCATTCAAAAATATAAATTGCCTTTATTCACTCATCATAAATATTCCCCATTATATTACAGCCTTCATAATGATCTTTTTATCACAACTGTATAATATTTCATCCAGCAGGTGGAAGATCACTTGTTTTGCCATTCTCTTATTGTTAGGCATTTAGGTAACTTCTAGTTTTTATTATTATCACAACGCTGCAATGATTATTTCTCAGTAATTAGCTTATTTCCTTTGCTCTTTCCCTAGGAGAGATTAACAACTGTGGAATTATTGGTTTAAACACCCTTTAGGCTTAGAAAAAAATCAGAAGGATTACATCAATTTATACTGCCGTTAACAATGTTTAAGAGTACTCACATCACTGCCTCCTTACCAGCATGAGCATTATCTAATTTTTTCCCACTAACTCATACATTTAACACTGTGTATGTTAATTGTTTCAATTTGCACTTGAATACTACTAGAGTTCAATATTTCTAATTTTTAGTTATGAAAGATGACACTGCTACTTCAGCAAGAAACCATATTGAGCATAAGTCAAAAGTTCAAGGCTGTAAAAATAAAATAAAATAAATAAAATCTTTAAGAAAGTTAATCTAATCATGGCATGATTAACTGTTATTGTGCTCCATGATAATTAGGCATTAATGGCAAGCAGTTCACGTTAAGTGGCTATTACTGTTATTATTTACATATAACCAGATCAAGCATTCTGAGATTATGGGGAGGGCTGGACCAAGTAGAGATTTAAGCTCTTTTAGGCCCTCATTAAAGATCCCTTGATCTGGAACCAGATGTGATCCAGAAGGCAAGTTCTCTTTCCTTCCTTAGCTCCACACAGCCTCTACATAGAGAGCACCCAGAAAAATCCTAGGCATTACAAACATAGTTTGGTTGAGGGTAGGCTAGAATTTACTTTACTGAGAAGCAAAGATGAGGCCCAGTCAGATATAACTCTTAGAGAGTTATGGCTATTAAATCCCTTTTCTCTTCTATTACACCTCAAGTTAAGGATCTAGGTTTTCAGTGAGAGACTTCTGAAGAACTTTAAAATCCCAAACTCCCTCCATCTCCTTTCCTGCAGAGAAAGGACTAGAGGCACAAACATATTCCCATTTTCCCAGTCAACCTTACTAATTCATGGTAATAGGATTTAAGGAACTTCCCTCTATCAAAACGTTTCTCCCCAACACTGTCTGAATATTCATTCATGCATTAGATTCTTGACATTTCTAAGCACATAATTCTGAGAAGAATAAAGGAGAAAGGTAGGAGTGTGAAAGGTAAGAAGGGGGTAACAGTGATCCACATTTCACTGTGAAATTAATTTACAGACTGGTTTTATATTCTTAAAATAATTAACTCTGAAGCATGCAAAAGATAGGAATAAGAATTCCAATGTGGACAGGACACAGGGAGAAGCAAAAGGGATTAAATCATTTTGGGTCGCTTTAAAAATAACATAGCTGAGGACACTATACTATAGAGGAGCAGGGAAGAAGGCCAAGCTTACGATAATAAAAGTGTATGTTTCTATATACCTTGGGAGTTTACAAAGCACATTTCCATTGAACATATTACTTAATCCTCACAACAACCCTGTACTGAAACTGAGACCCACAGATATTAAGTAACTTACCCCAAGTCACTTAGGTAGTAAGTGGCAGAGCCGGGACTCGACCCAGGTCTTCTGATTCTTCCTGTGCATTTGCAGCTCCCCTGGAGCTGAAGCAGGGGCAAAAGGGAGGTGGAAGTAATTTGCCCAAGACCAGGCTTGCCCTCTCCCCTTCTTTTAGTGGCCAAGCAGAGCAGACACGTAACCCTTGCAGTGGCCTCTTTTCATCACATTCTCTCAGGAGACAGCACACAGAATCTGAAAATGGTTCTCGGCCTTGGGCTCAGGAATGGCGCTAAGCAATAAACGATGTCACAAGTAATTTTGGCAGTATTTTGTCACTGATGTGAAATTTACTGGAATCTCAAAGTATAGTAGTTCTTACTTCAGAAAGTAAAGTTTATTTTTATAATTGAAATTATGTAAAGCAGTTTGTTTGAAATAGTTTGTTTAGCAGTTTCAGTCAAACCTTTTAAAATTATACCATTATAAAAATGATTTTGAAAAATACTAAGAACCCAGATATCATATCTATTTCTAACCCTATTCTATGGCCATTTTTCTATTTTAATCATCTTCCCTCAGTGATTATTTTCATTAAAGCAATTATAATCATTAGAATGGACAGAATATTCAGTCTTTTTAAAGCCAAGTATTTTCAACAAAGTAACAGGAAAATGTATCTTCTTCTTGAAATGTAAATCTCATCTTTTTAAGTTATATCTAAAATGTCTTTAATGTAGCCTTTTATAATTAATTTTCTATGACAAAATTTAGAGTTTCCAGTACCTAGTTTCCTGAATAGTTCCTTAATTTTTCTTAGGGAATTATGTATTTTGATTTCTCATGTTGATTACTTACATTTCAAATAAGTTTTAAATATATTCAATGAGAAATTTTTCTTTTCTTATTTCCTAAGAATACAAGGGTACAATTTAAATCAACTGGGCATTTAACCAACTTTTTATCACTTCGAGATCTTTTTGTACCCAGCTCCAGTACATCTGTCTCTAACAGTCTTTGCATTTATGAGAACTTTTATCATTAGGGGTAGGTGCTAAGTATCGATTATAATCAGGGCTTATAAAAAGATCAACCAAGGATATCAATTTGTTTGTTCCCAAAGCTTTTAAAGGTTTTCTGAACTTGAAAAAAATGCTCTATTTAACCAGACTTCATTTGAGGATCAGTCTTATCTGAGATGGAACATATCCAACTTAATAGTTAAAAGCCACGTGAAACCTTTAACATGAATAAAAAAGGCAAATACTCTGGCACAAAACCAAAGAGGAAGAGGACAAGGAGGAAGAGTTTGGGTAAGGAGGAAGAAGAAAAGGACAGAAGAGGAACAAAATAGAAGAGGAAAAAGAAGTTTACCTAGAGTCAACCAAAAAGTTTGAGTAAGTACTAATACTTTTGATGTCTCCCTTTTTCCTTTGCTTTAAGACTTCAATTACATATTTTAAAAATCTAATTAATTCTAACATTCTTTTGCATACTGATGGTCAAGTCGGGAATTCCTAATAATATTTATATTATTTAATGACTTTATGAGATAAAAAAAGTGTATTTTTTCTACAGTATTCTAAGCTTTATTTACATTAGTCTCTTCAAGATAAAATGATCATTATATTCTCCTAAATCATTCACTAAATAGTACCAAAAATGGTTTCCAACATTAAAAAAAAGAACACAAGCCCATACATTTTAAAATTTGAACCAGAAAGAAACAGAATTAAACTGACTTCTAATATATAAATAGTAAGTTGTTGGTTAAGCATGACCAAGAGGGCTTACCCTAATTTTTTAATCACATTATCTGGGAAAAAATAAGCATACTTCAGAGAAGATAAAAATGCCAGTAAAAAGTCTTTAAAGTTAGTTCTAGTTTTAAAAAGTCAATGTTAGCCTTCCCCACTTGCTTCTTTCACACCATCCTATTTGTTTAACATGCATAACAAAATTGTAATCTAGAACCATTCTAACAATGGTTCCCAGACTGGGACCATCTAGTCTGATGGAGGCCTTATTAATATTTACTAGGTGGTTTCTGCAAGGAAGGAAATCTATCTTCTACTTCTCTTATATCCTTTTAATCTTTTGGGTATATAGGGCAATCTATTTTCCAAAGTAGCTTTGCTACAAAAAGCATTCAAAGACTATTGAAAAACTATCATATTAGACTGTTATGCTTGGGCCCAATGTCTGACAAAGGACTTTTAAGTAATAAAGGTGACCACCAAGACTACATAAATCCTCCAAAACATAATTTCTGACCTTCTACTGTTTTAGTTATCAAGCCAGTTCATGTGCTCACTTAAAATTCTAATCTCGTCAAGCTCTAAAAGAGCTGGTACTTACAGTATATACCTACCATTTATTTATAGAGTTCTTTTGCACTCTCACTAGCTATTAGCCAATCATAAATTCTGCTCTTGTTTATAATTATAAGCGTCTGGAAAGGGTAAGTTTCTTAAAATAAGAATATTTCCCCCTCTAGTTCACTCAAGTGAGCTGTGGAATTCTCTCCAAGATTATCGATTCATCTCACTTATCTGTTGTATCCCGGAAAACAAGAACAGGAGATCAAGAGCAGTTAAGTATGAACTTGCTTATTTTCCAGGAGGCTTTTAACAAGCTTTTAACTAATTAAAATACTATTATTCAAAAGTTTTAGAACACACAAGGCTATTAGTAAATTAGCAATATAAATGTTGAAACAAAACAGAATTTTTGGTCTTATAGGAATCTCCTTCACTTAAGAATGTTCACTTACCCAGTGGAATTAACATGCTTTGACACTTTCTTTTTGAAATGTCATCTTAACAAAAAGAAGAACAAAAAAAAGGGGGGAGTTCATATTTTGCCTTAGCCTAGTTTTTTGGAGAATAACAAATTCAAAACCCAAATAAATGATGAAAAATGCCTTACTGCTGGAACATGTAAATATCATATGGGTTATTAGTTGAGAATTACAGAGAAGGACAGCAATATTATAAGAACTCTAAAGGTAGTCTTCACAAATGACAATTTCTTGAAGTGAATACATAGAAGTTTTCAGAATTAGAATTAAGTTAAAATAAAAAGACTAGTGAGTTATGTATAATTATATGTAAAATAAGATCTTAATTTTATTTTTATGTAACAAAACACTATTACTTATGGCATAAGCACATAAATTTCAGGAATATATTCTGTCCTTTATTCACAGAAAGGTTAAGCATCTGAGAACATGTTTGACAAGAAACTGCCTTTTACTATATATATAGTAAGTCTCTATTTGTATAGTTAGTCTCTATTCTATTTGTAACGTTGAAATATAATACGTTCTTAATAAGAAGTGTGGAATATCTACAACAATATATTTAAAGATACATCTTCACCCTATCCTAAAGCTGGGAAAATTTGAAAACTAGAAAGAAAATAACAAGACAGCTAAGACGTTTTCCAAAATATCTCCTATAGATTTTCTGTAACAGATTCTATAACAAGTAAAAAAAAAAAAAAAAAAAGTTCCATGAGCAAGTAAGTTTGTGAAGCAATACACAGTACCTCTCTCAGAGATCAAAATACGTATCAACTGATGTGAAAGGTCAACAGTATTTTCTAAATAAATAAAAAAAAAAGCACTCAAAGCAAATGAACATTAAGCTCATAGATCCAATAAGTGATTTTGGCAAGGTTGCAGGTTAACTACAAAGCACTGATGAAGGAAATTACAGAAGATCTATATAAATGGAGAAAAACAAGATCAAATAAAATACATATTAGTCTGTTATTGGCTCAAAGAGGTCCCATAATTTAAAAAAGCATGCTTAATTTTTTTAACCCAGCATTTTCCAAATGTATTTAACCAAAAAGCAGAACTAATATTCTCAGAATGTTCTCTAGATGGATTAGGCATAAAAGAGTCTGCAGAAAAAACTAATGGCTTTTGTATTCTTATGGTAGTCTAAGTTGCTTAAATAGAGACTCTTCAATTATGTCTACTCTTAATAAACTGTATGAGTTTTCTTTCTTAAGGCAAATAAAATGTACTCACTGTTGTAGTACTTCCTTTCCCTTTTGAATGTTGCTCTCAGTCAATGACAGGTTGCTAAGGGACTTATTTCAAGCCAAGGTGTAAAACTCTTGCTAGTAGTTCCCAAGTTTAATGGATTTGGAAGCTCTATAACATGAGAGTATTTCTCACAAGGAGACAGATCAAACTCCACTCTTTCCTACAGGTGTGATAGTGAAGCCTATCACACAGGATTCTAGAGTAAATAGCATAGGTCCAGTAAAGTTCAGAAAATTAAGATCAGTAGGAAAAGTAGTCCATATACATCAAGAGATACCAGCTACTAAAGGTGAAAGAAAGGAAGAAAGAAAGAAAGAAAGAAGGAAGGGAGGGAGGGAGGGAGGAAGGAAAGAAAAAGAAAGAAAGAAAGAAAGAAAGAAAGAAAGAAAGAAAGAAAGAGAAAGAAGTTAAAAAAAAAAAGCCAAGAGGATATGAGAATGTTTTGGAAATAAAAATGAAAAGAGAGAGAGATGAGTACTGAATAGAATGACCAAAGTAAGAATACACAAAAACAGTATTAAGCGGAGACACAAGACGAAAGGACAGGTGACAACTCACTACAGTATGCAATCAAACACGTATCATCAGTCCCAGATTTACAGGAGGAAAAGTGTACTGCAGGGGCTCCATCTGAAAGTGGATAGAATCCATGGTGCAATGAGCAATATTATTTTTCTGCTTTTTTAGGGGCAGACGGAAGAGGCTCAGAAATTCACCAGAAACTAAAATAGAACTGTATTTTTTTAATTCAAAGGTGCCTCTTCAAATGGAGAATAATCTTTAAAATATACTGGCGTGAGTGTCTAATCAAGACACATGTCCAGTATAAGAGTAAGACCTTTGGGAAGAGAGAAATAAAACAAAACAATATTCCTCAGATTCATTTATTTTACTACTTTATTTCCTGTGCAATAAGTATATTAGCAAGTCTTTCGCATGATATGCAAAGGAATGTAAAATTCAGTGCTGTTTGAAATGACAATTTTAAAAAGCCCTGGTATGTAAAAAAAATGAAAAAACAAAAAAATGTATACTTCGAAGAGAACAAGCTTTGAGCTTACTGAATCAAAAATGCCAAAGGTGAAAACCAGTTCACCTGACAATCCCGGCACCCTTCGGCTGCAGGTCTCCCCGTGATGCCTCCTTAAAGACTACTTTGAAGGAAAATGTAAATCATGGCATATTCAGCATAAATCTAAAAGCATCATGAATTTAACTCATAATTAACAGACATCATAGTTCAGGGCACCACATGTTAAGTTGCTAATAATAAAGGCGAGACTTAGAAGATAAAAGATTAACATCATATCTGCTGGTATTCGTTTATGAAAAAAAAAAAAACTGCTGTGGATTTTTCAAACAGTTTTGCAAGGTTGATTCTTAATATTGATAACCAAATAATTTAAGGCTGAAATCATTTTATAAATTATAGTTAAACTTAGAAACAAATCTGACTAGTATGACTATAATAACTTTAAAAAGACAGCACATCTTAGGTAATATCCTGCCATGTTATTTCACTTTGGAAGTTACTTCACCTCCAGGAAAAAAGGAACATGACATAATCAAATAACCTTACATTCAGTGATCAATAAAGAAAACCTCGGATTACCCAGAAACATTTTGAAGATGTCTTTATATATAGCTCCTTTGGGTAGATTACAATATATGAAGTTATCAAATAGTAAAGTTTAAACAATACTTTTTGTATTGGTTTTTAAAATTATTATCTAGCATATTATTCTCTTACAACTAATTTAAATGGTGAAATAAAATGTCTCTGTTAAATAATATAGCAGGGTCAAAACGAGATGTCAACATTTTTATAGTTATCTGTTAGGTCTGGCTATCAGACAAATTTTGGGCCTCAGGAGTAGATACCAACAGTATGAAGTTGATATCTCTATGTATATTGCACACACTTATGAATGAATAATCTCTCCCTCTATATCAGCAGCTTTCATATCTCTAGTAAAGTCTTTCTGTGTAATCCACAACCTCTGGTGGGAATTATGAAACACTCAGCAATTGATGAAGAAATAAAGAGTATCAAATACAACCAAACTTTATTAAATCAAAGCTTGAAGATACTGCATGGGATCCCCAAATTCCATCACCCATAATTTGAAAAGTATGTTCTTGAACGGGGCTAAGCTAGCTATCCAGTTTCATTCTGACTAACTCTGTTTATATTCCAACAAAACAAGACCAAACAAAATGGGCACTGCCTATAGGACACTATTTGAAAGGAAAGTTTCCTGAAATATGTATGATGGAAAAAAATGTATTTCAGTATTTCAGTGACCTTAATCAACTCATGCTTTTAGTGCAGAAATTTGAGTATGGTAAATTATACCCACTAATTTATTTAAGGATTTATCAGCAAAAATGAAAAACCTCTGGACTATGATTAAATATGTGCTTGTACTTTTTATTGGCTACTAATTGGCAGAACCTCACTGTTACATAATTCTAATTTTCCTTTGAAGTTAATGATTTCTATAACAATTGTCCTCTTTTTAATATCTATTATGATCTTTTAATATCAAATATAGACCAGATATAGCCTAACTTTATCACTACATCATTAAAATTACTAACATGACCTTGTTCTAATACATGTAGGATCCATTTTAACTCATTAATTTATGTATCATAACCTTCAATCTCTGTCATTAAATAGGTTAGGGTTTTTTT
Source organism: Crocuta crocuta (assembly GCF_008692635.1). Classification (NCBI taxonomy): domain Eukaryota; kingdom Metazoa; phylum Chordata; class Mammalia; order Carnivora; family Hyaenidae; genus Crocuta; species Crocuta crocuta. The sequence continues at coordinate 4,808,326 of NW_027527388.1, read as the reverse complement.
GGTTATGTTTCTTTTTAATATTTTTATTAGTGGTAGAAGAATTTATAGAAGAAGTGGTAGAAGAATTTACTGCTTTTTGTGAATGTCACTTGAATTTAAGAAGATAACTTACAAAATTTTGTGCAAAGCTACTTCAAAAGTAAAACTTGAGATTTATAATTATTTAAAAAAAGCAAAATCCAAACCCTCCTAAAAAGAAATTTTACTCTTTAAATAGATATGAACTTTTGAATCAAGTAAAATTCATTAAGTCATGTTTTTTTCTTTCATATTAATTTTATCTTCAAACTAAGGTGGAATAAAATAAAGGCCTAAGCATATTTAAATTAAAACTTCAGTAAACATGACTTTCTCTACTTGTATTTTGTTTTAAACCTTTAAGAATAAAGAACAAAGATCCCATGAGATATTTAAGTTTGTTCCACATAAATGGAACTATAACTTTCTTCCATCTTTGTGCAGTGGGCAGGGATTTTTGTGTGCTTTGTGCACTAACATGTATCCTTCACCTAGAATAGTGCCTATCTAGCACCTAATAGATATGTAAAGAATATTTTTGAATATATGAATACAGAAAAACATTTAAAATAGGATGATCATCTAAAACTCAGTAACAATCCATCTGTCCAGAATTAATGCCCAAGATGTGTATGTAAGGCCTTGGAACTACGCATTATCTATGTAATCGGAATTGTTTTATTTGGAACAATAGCTGAACAATAATCATTTACTGATATGAAGAAGCAAATACTATGAATTTATAAAAAGAAAGTTTAGGAACCAGCAAGTTCTAAAACATTTCTTGGGATATAAAAGTCTCAATAGAATCCAGGTCATAAAAATACTTGGAAAATCAAGACTTGACAAGTGTCTCTCCAGGCTTAGAAAAGCAACTCAGAAGGAACTACACTCTAAAAACACAAAAGGTTAGTCTGAGCAGCAGCACCAGGGTATTTTACAGTAATTCCAAATTGCCTGCGGCATCTTTTTACTGGTTTCCTGGTATTAGCATTAGAGTTAAAAGGAACCAATTTGGAAAGGGCCTGCAGGAAACACAAATAGCAGTTTTATTTGTCTCTAATATTTTCTCATACAGTAATCAGAAATATAAAATAAGATATATATGTACTTTTCTTCCTATATAGTTTTCTTCCTATATAATATGAGACTCCCTAATGCTTCCTTTACTTTGGAAAAATAAGGAAAATAGTACGATGTTCACAAAACATTGGGGGGAAAAGCGAGAACATTTATCTAGTTAGGAATAAGTTATGAATGGGACGCCTGGGTGGCTTAGTTAGTTAAACGTCCGACTTTCACTTGGGTCATGATCTCGTGGTTCGTGGGTTCGAGCCCCGCGTCGGGCTCTGTGCTGACTGCCAGCTCAGAGCCTGGAGCCTGTTTCAGAGTCTGTGACTCCCTCTCTCTCTGACCCTCCCCTGCTCACGCTGTCTCTCTCTCTCTCCTAGAAATAAATAAAACATTAAAAAAAAATTAAAAAAAAAAGTTATGAACCCCACATTACGTGTGATAGAGAGTTCACTATAATAAAGATGCTAAAGTTAAGAGAGAATATTTAATGACAGCTAAAAGAGCCAGGTGAAATCTAGCTAGAACAAAAAAATCAAGGATGACTTACTAAAAAGTTTACTAAATCATTTGAGGAAATAAAGTATTTATTCATAATCAGAGCATATATTTTTACCATCCAAAATACCATCACTGAGTATGTTCTGGAAGTAAAAATATGTATCCAGATGGAAAGGCAAATAATTCCTAAACTTCAGGAGAAAAATATTAACCCTTAGATTTAAAGCATTAAGTAGATTTTTATTTTAATTTTCTATACAAAAGACTATTAACTTAGTCACTGAGTCTCTTAATATTTCATGCTTTTTATGGAATGATTTATCCTTACACCTTTAAGAGTTAATACAGGCAACTTTTGGGTTGTTTTTCCTGCAAACTATTAGAAACATCTTCAATGAATGACCATTGCTACCTTTAGGAAAAGGAGGTTTTTCTCAAATCTTACACTGATAAGAAACGAACACCTTAATAAGAGATAAAATACCATTTCACAATTAAAAAGAGAGCAAGAGTTAAAAATTAAAAATTACACAATCGATGGCGTTGAGTGAACACTTGCACCTTTGCAACCCATTAATTTTTCTAGTATGTTTACCAATTAGAATTATCTGCTTATTGATATAGTGAATATTTTGCTTTAATTTAAAACTTGTCACAATTCCAGTCATAATAAGAAAAAGTGCGCATAGACCCCCAACATTAATACTCTCAGAGGTCAAGAGAACACGAATCTAACTCTACACTGAATGTATTGACAACCGCCAAACTGCTTTTCTTCAGGGGCTTTTTATGTATGTATGCACATATATGTATTTTTTAAAAAATGGAGATAGAGGAAGATATGTTAAGCTAGTGGCTTCTGCATATCAAGGATATGCTTCTCCAAGCTAAATCAATTACTCACGCAGATAAAGAGGAAAAATGACCTTATCCCCAATAATGATGTTCATGATCCAACAATATTTGTCATATTAATTTATACAGAATCATAAAATATCAACAATCACAGGAGAAAAGTAATACCAGAATCTCTAAAACATTTAGTGATTCTCTCCTGCCTTTCGCTGTAAAATATTTCGAGAATCTTAGAAAAGAATTTTAGGCTGACTGCAAAATAAAGTAAGTAAGTAAAAAAAAAATAGAAAAGAGCATAGATGAGTATTCACAAATGTGTAGAATGTAGGAAAGTATTGCTTGGCTCAGAATCACTACATGGACTGTGACATCTGAGAAATTTATTGTCCAGCTAGGTTTATACTGACTTCAAATTAATGATAATGCAAACAGAGATATTAAAGGGGGAAAGGAAAAGTCACTGACTAGAAAGAAAAGGATCACTCAGTACGAAACACTTCTGAATGGAAGAGCTACAGAGAGGAATGACAATGTGCTCATCCGTAATGTCCACCCTGAAACAGAAAAAGGAAGTAGAAAAGAAAATGAAGTAATGAAACTAAATTTTTCTCTAGGCAGAAAAGAATAAAATCAACCTCTTATCAAATTCTCTAAAAAAAAAAAAAAAACCTAAATGAAAAATTCTATTTTGACTCTTTGAGTGTAATGATTAAACACATTTGGGAGCACATTACAAATAGCAAACCAGGACTCAACTTCTGGAAATACATAACCTATAAATAAATAATTACTTTTACCATCAAAACAAGATTAAGATGTATTAATGGAAAAAAAGAATGAAAATAGCAGTCATGGGAGAATAAGAAGGGCAAACATAGGGTTACATCAAGTTCCTCCACGAAAGAAAAGGTATAAATTAACTTTAGATGCTATTTCAGTCCTTTAGAGAAAAAGTGGCTAAACTTTAGACAATGAGACTAAGGGAAAAGATCTATTAATTAAACATATTAACCATTAGTAATATACTATAAAATATGAAATGATAAATTATCTAGAAAGTTCCATGGCCCAAAGCATAATTACTAGTACTCGGCTTTTGGTTGTTTTATTTATTTTGGGGACAGTAGACAGAGGGCTGTGGGTGATACTGAGGTGGTGACAGAAAAATGTAAGGAGACAAAAACTAAGCTAAACTAAAATGGAGCAAATGAGAAAAACCTGTATATTTCAGATAAGACTAATGTCTGATTAATACCATTTTATAGTATATTTTGATACTTTAGAAAAATAGAAACAAATTAGACTTCTAATGATGAGTTTATTAACAGCTACCCATAAAGTGGAGAAAGGAAGTTAAAAATAACTTTATGAAAGTAATTTTAATATGTCTTGTCCTCTATTTTTTCCTAAATGTAGCTGAGACTCTATCTATATAAAGTCACATAAGCCCTTATATATAATGGACTCCATGAAGCTAATAGTTCTAAATTACATCATCAAAATTACCACAGAGCATTGACATACATTTGGCAACAAAATCAAGTAATTATTAAACAGAGATTTTATAGTTAATCTCTATGTATACATATATGAACACATATGTAGTAAATGCAGCATGACTTCATATATAAAGTGTTTTTCTTAATTTGATATGTAATGAAAATAATAAAGAACATACACGTATTCATCTGAGATTTAAATTTGATAACTGCTGGACATAATTTAGTCAAATTTAAAGTAACAAACTGGAAAAGAACAAAATATGCATAAAAACTTGCCACTGTAAATAAGAGCACCTATTTCCAAAGCATAATATAACAAAGCATTACACAGGGAAAGTGAATTTCAATGCATTCATTTTTATTGTAGTTCAATGTAATTATTAAATTAGAATCTTACTTTAGGAGTAGCCAGTTTTAAGTAAATTCAAAATATTTTTTCCACTGGCAAATCTTGTATTGCTATGACTAATCATTTAGAGCTACGTATTTTCTTCAAAACAGCTTATGCCTTCGTACAGAATTTGGATCACGTACCCATGCATCTGTCTGAATGGGCCTGATGTTGCTTAGTAGCACCTCTTCATAGTTTCCATAATCAATGAATTTAACAACCGCTGTCATACCAGAAGAATGGAGAGCTTCAACTTCTGCTCGGTAAAACTGAGGAGACAAAAAGGAGTTGTGAATATCACAATCCACATTGCCTACAAAGGACGTTATTTGATGGAAATCTAAATACAATGTGTATTTTTTGAAGGCTCATTTTTAAAAACTATTTTTGATTGAGATATGTATACACTGTGAAAGGATTACCACAAGTTTAATGTCTTCACTACACAAGGTTACGAAATTTTTTCTTGGGCTGAGACTTTTAAGATCTACTCTCTTAGCAACTTTCAATTACACAATATTTGAAACAAAATTTTTAACAGAATAATATTTTTAGGAAAGAAAACTTACCTTTAGATAATCATAAATTGGCTTACAAAAAAGATAAATTCTCTCATCCATATGAGTTCTGACATACACTGGGCAGTGGTAAAGATTTCAGGACAGAACTAAGAGGGTCAGTAGAGAAGAATATTTACATGTTAATGGGTATTAAAAAAAAAAACAAATAGTGCTACGTTTTGTTGTAAGCCACTGACGCCCTTTACCAACATTAGTAAGATTATTCTTATGTACAAATCAGAAAATATAACTTTGGAGCATAAATATATGACAAAAATAAATCTCAAAGAAAAAGGCTCTCCATCACAGTCATCACAGGCTTCTGGGGTGCAGTAGGGATGTCAGATAAGGGGTAAACACATTACTTATATCCAGGATTTATAGAATTTGAGACACTGCAAGACCAGACACTTTTATTTCATCAGTTTACCTAGTATAATTTGTTTCTGGGAATTAACTCACGTTAACGAACTCACAAGGAACCGACTTACATAACAACAATCTTAATTTTTTTTCTGTTAATGTAGCTACAAGTAGGTCAACTAACTGGAGTACTTCTCTACTACAGGTCAACCCATTCAGGATGCAAATTATAGATCTGAATGTTGCTTAGTGAAGACCAAACAAAAAGTAAAAACTATTTATTCTTAAGGAATATTTCCTTCAAACGAGGGTAATTGGATGCTCTACTACAACACTGTAATGGTATCTCTTAGTAAGCTCACCAGAATCAGAAAATGTCAAAGGCAACAAAAATTCTTACTCTCTACATCCTTCTAAAATACATTATCCCGAGTATACCAGGAAATAAAACCCTGTTTTTACTGATTAAATAGTATACTTTACATCACAAAGGTTATTAAGTTAATCCATGGTGTATCCTTCCCAGGTCTAGATGCTAACAAGTTTAGAAACACCATGCTGGAATTCTTTTTCTTATATTAGAGTTCCTGATATACATTCACGTCTATCCTTTCCTCCTTTATTTCTTAGCGTCATACTTCTGTGATCTATGAATTGCTGTGAGTTTGTAAGCTTCTCAGACAATTAAGTCAGTTCTGTTAAGGTCAACAAATGAGTCACAATAAGTTGACATCTTTTTAGAACCTTACGAGTCTAATAAAACAACTGCGTGAAAAATGACTTCTATGTAACGTGGAGAGTACTCTAATAATGGTGCAATGATACAGCACTTAATTAGGCTAAGGAGTTTGGGAAGAACTTTCTGTGGCAGATAACAATGGATACAGTCTTCAGTGATGAAGAAGGTTTAGCCAAGTAAAAAACTGAGAAGGGTGCACCACGGGAAGTTATAGAGACCTAAAGTATGGAGATGAGTGCAGGAAGCTACAAACAGTTTAAAATTAATTATGGCATGATGTGAGGAGGGTCGACCAATAGGAAATTAGATGGGGCAAGAAGGTAAGGACCAGCTGAGAGAGGCTCTATGGCTCTATGTATTCCACAGGTAAAAGATTTTAACTAGGAAGAATGACATGGTCTAAGACCAGGATCAGTGATGGTAGTTTCAATGACATATTTAAGAGGAATAAGGTTTAAGGCAGGGAAACCATTTTGGAGGTTGTTACGGTATTCCAGTAGAGACAGCAGAAAAAGCGGAACTAATTATGGCAGTCTAGAAGGAGAAGGAGGAGAATTGTTCCAAATTCCCAAATCCTTCTATGGAAATAAAGGCTGAGAAAAGGCAAGGTAGTGTAAAGAATTTTTTAAATGATAGATTATATCACTTGGTTAATTATCTGCATTACAGCACTATAATGCAATTAAGGCTATAGTTTCCTAATGACAGTTACAACTCATGTTTTCCTTAAATCTTCATCTTGGTTGGTCTAGAAAATTGGAAAGTTGCTTACTCTTGATAAAACATTTAAAAGTCATCTCTTAAATTAGGTGTTTTCAGAAGATAACTAATCCCATCTCTTTCAGAGGGCAAATACTGTTTATTTGTTTAATGGTGTAATATAGAGAGAGCCTACAGTCCCTCACTCTAAACTGAAAGTACATATCCAATTAAAATCAAAATAGTCACCTTAGAAGATCATCCAATTATTCTAGGAATAAAAGCTCAAAACTTTGAGAATTGTTAGGTACTGTCTTTCACAAACTATCTGACATTACATTAAATATATTCAGGAAAGCCAACAGATTAACTCAGTGTTATTGCTTTTTTTTGAGACAATTACAGGTAAAAGTAAAGCTTTATTAATAATTTCATCAGGTGTTTGAAGAAATTAGGATAATAGCATAGCCAGAACTATCTGATATACCCCAGGCACCTGACTCTTAGCAGCTACTCAATTATGGTTTAGTCAATATTTGTTGAAGAACTTGTCTGTTAAGCCTAATAACTGAATATATGTAGCTTTGTTAATATTCTCTGTTGCTTTATTTGTTCCTACTCATTCATTTCTCTCTCTCTCTCTCTCTCCATTTTTAACTATGCCCTCTAATTTTTTATAGGATACCAAACATTGCAGATGAAATACTGAAGAGGTTTTAGAAAATGTTATTTTTCCCCAAAAAGGGGATTATATTTTCCTCTGACAGGTATACAGAGTATAAACAGGTATCTTTGAGCATATAAATGGTTGGTTTTAGGCTGTATAATGGCTTATTTGTATTAGTTTTGCACTTACTTCCAGGGCATGATCCTTGTGGGATTTCAATGGAAATCATGAGTCATATACTAAGGCTTTCAAAAATTATTGAACTTTGAACTCCAATCATGTACTTTCTCTGCTCATCAACATTACCAACAATGTTAGACTGTCCGACAACAACAACAAAGCACTTTTCCGTTATCATCTTAATTGAAATTTCACAGAAGCAGCTGACACAGGTGACTACTCATTCTCAGACAGACATTGTTAGCTCTATAAACCTACACTGATTTCCAACTACTTCACCTTTTCTTGCCTTTACTATGAGGGAGAAACAGCTAAACATAAGGAATCCCCCATTACCCAAATCAAATAGTTCCTGTATGCTGGAAAGTGAGTGGTCTGAGTTGTTAAGATTCAAGTCTGAGTATGAAGAACACTTGCACGTGTTTCCTAAGCCTTCCTAACAGCCAGAGAGTAGCCATGTGAAATAGTTCCAACCAATGAGATGGTTGATATTTCTGGAAAGGCTTTTGCTTTTCTGGAACTAAAAACAAAAAAAACAAAAAACAAAAACAAAATCACGGCTGTCTCCCCCTCCTTCTAACCTTGAATGAACACTTGACAGTAGAGATGCTGCTTGTAGGCAGATACTATCTCACACTTATACAAAAACCTTAACAAGACTGTGCCATCATCTAGCTATTCCACCCTGTACTCCTCTCCTTGCTGCTCTCATTAGCAACATCTAACATTTTGCTTATGCCTCATTATTCACTGAACACAGTAGGGCCTAGTTCCTGATCCTTTTAAAAGATCCAATCACATTCCCTAACCTGAATTTCAGTTCCTTGAAAACTATAGTAAACTTTGCCTCTACTGCTCCATTTAGCCGAACACACACTCTCACGGGCACAGCCTTACTTTATGAACTGAAATTATTCTACTTATGAAATATTTCAAATATTTTTTTTCCTGGACCTGATCCTCACATCCATCCGGATCTCTCATACTGTAGCTCTTTTTATCATCATCTTGCTGCTATCTCCAGTCCCCAACCACTCTACTTTTTTCCTAAATAAGTAAGCCCTTCAGAATTAACTCATTAACAGAGTCAACAAATAATTATGAAATCCCTATATTATGGGAAAAGCAGGGCTGCAGAAGAAAAACAGACAGAGATAGCCCTGCCTTCAAGAAACTCAAAATGATGGTAGAGGAAGGAGTCATCAATCCAAGAACCAAAACCAAAAATACAAATTGTAGTAAGTTTTAGAAAGTGAATAAGGCACTGACCGAGAAAGACAATAGTGTAGGAGGGAAGAGGGGCAGGTCAGAGAAGGCTTTTCCAGGAAGTGATGTTGGAGCCAAACTTTCAACGATGAGAACAGTTAGTAGAAAAGCATGTTGGGCAAAAGGGAAAATATGTGCAAAGGTCCTTCTCTCTGAGGGTCCCTTTTACCCCTTTCCTTTCCTGTTCTCTGTTGGTCTTCTCCCTCTCAGCCAGGCTCTTTTATCTGATTCACTGAACTCCTTCTTGACCTCATCTTCTGTCTTTCCCTTACCTTTTCTCCAGGATTTCCCTCTTTCCATTGTGGCCACCATACAATGTAGCACTAAAGAGTGTTTAAATTATTGGCTTAATAATGATCATTTATTGTTAGCTAAATAACCTTTCTGTTCTTATTTTTTAAGTAGGCTGATCGTATATTTTCTTCAATTTAAATAAAACATGCAGAATTTAACTCTGTGCCACTCAACTCATTTTTTTCCTTGTGAATCAGTATAACTTTACTAGACAGTCCAGTTGATGATAAGTGAAATAACTGATCAACTCCACTCAATCACTTTTAAGTACTATTCCGACGGGCAATCTAAAATCAAACCTTACCTAACCAAATCTTATGAGACTGATTCTCCCTAAGCATACATATTGAATATTTTATTTTTCCTCTTTTATAAATTACATATCTATAAATCTGTTCAAAGACTTTAAGCAGGTACAGCCATAGAACAAAACTCATAGTCCCAAAGCAATGGCCTTCTACAGTCTCACTATACAGTGACATTTAATAATATCAGAATATGATAACTTTACCGCATGCATACCTTGTTGTCTTCCCAGTAAAGTGCAAAACATTCATCTCCAGGTTTCCACAATTTTGCATACTCCATAGGAATAGATGCTTCTAGTACTTTTTCTGGTTTAATTGGCCCAGATCTCCTTTTGGGCCCACTATTGTAAAATACTTTATCATCGTAGGGTGTAGCTGTGATGGGTCCTGCTGGCTTAATAGGTCCTACTCGCCTGCCCTTCAGTGGCATTTCTGTCTCTCCATTTGGAACACCAATAAAACTATTAGTTCGGACAGTATTCTGGAAGTCGGTATTTACATTAAAATGTTTTTCAATTTTTACACCACTGTAAGTTTCATTATTTATTGTTCGTGGTTTCCTGTCATAAAAATGATCAGGATTTGCTGTTTGGTGTTCTCTTTTCCCACGTTTTTGAATATTATAGTCAATGGATTCTTGAGGAAGTGGATTTTCTTTTGCCTCTGCATAGGACGGACCTTTTCCTGATCTGCTTTGCATAGAGTTATCCCTTTTCTTAAAAGCACCATCATTGTGCTGAGAGCTTAAAAGGTATGAAGTATCTTTAGTTCTGTCATATCTAGAATAGGGTCTCTCACACTTGATTCTCTCTTCAGCCCATGTTTCAGATCCTGAAGAAGTACTTGGTCTTTCAGAACCTCTGTTTCTAGGTAATCCACTGCCTTCTAAAACTGACTTTGAATTTTGGGGGTCTCTTTGAAAACGAGGAGGCTTTTCATTTCTTGGCTGTCTGGTATCATTTCGAGGCAGATACCGTGGTTGGTTATTATCTTTGACTCCATTTTGCTCAGTATTTGACAATCGGTGTTGTCCCTGATGAAGCTGCTGTGGCTGTGGCTTAGGTTCTGAAAAGGAGAAGTTATTACATGCATATTAAAATGAAGACTCTGCATTAATACTGAATTATTTAATTGGATGTAAATTTTAAAAATTATACAAAATAAAAAATACTGAATTATTTAAAAATACCTAAAAATTATTATATTAATACAAATTATCAAACTACTATTTTAACATTTTCCTCTACCTTCCCACCTCATTATCTTAATCCCTCTCTGCTTCCTTAGAGTTCTGTATGTCTAATGTAGTTTTCCTGGTCAGCCACATTAGTGAAGTAAAGTAATGATATGAACCATGAGAAAATGGTGAATAATTTGAAAGGTAATTTGTCTTTGTTCTTGAATATCTGCACTCTTATAACATAGTTATCTATATGTGCTGTTCTGGTTAATTTACTTCCCAAAGTATTAATGAAACAGAATTGCAAACTGCTAACCCAAAAGCTACTATAAAATTGCACAAGTACAACCTTTGCTCAACCCCTTCCTGAATCCCACTTCAAATATGTACAGTTATCATTGGCAGTCAAGTTCTAGCCCTTGCAAAAATGTTACTCCTCAAACCTTTCTGCATCTGTAAGTGTTTAGATTACAAACAGATACCCTATTACAGAAAAGAATATTTTTTTTACTTAGTAATTATGAGCAGGTACCACTTAGAAATATGGAAAAAAGCGTCAAAAATATGATTAAACACAATAGCACAGATCATGTCAAACCAGAAGCCCAAGGCAGTAACATGGTAAATACATACTCATAGATAATTTAACAGCTGTATTTTTATTCTATTTCAATTTGTGACATGCCATTTACACTTTCTTCCTTCACTGTTTCACAGAGCATGTCTGTAACCTTATTACCAAACATATTGACTGGTCTTTGGTGTACATGTCTTGTTCCTCTTATCATACACAAGGGTTACAATATTTCTCAACAGTGGCACTACTGACATTTTGGGTGAGACTGTTTCTTGCAACGCAAGAAAATTAACCTTTCTGACCTCCAGGTCTAAATGCCAAAGAATCAAAGCATCCTCCCTAGTTACTGTGACAAACAAAACTGTCCCCACACATTTTCAAACACCCACTGGAGGCAAAAGGTACCAGGTAGAACATCTCAAACAACAGGGATAAAGAGAAGACCTTTAAAAGTTCCTGAGTGACAAAACAAGTCACAGTAAAAATCAAGACTCAAACTGGCAAGAAACTTTTCAACAGAACCACTGAAAGCTAAAACCAATCTAGTAGGCTTTAAATTAAAGGAAAATTATTTCCTAAGTACAATTCTATATCCAGCCAAATCACTCATTAATTCTGACAAAGATTACATGTTTTCAAATATGCAAGATCTCAAATAATAGCCAAGACTATTTACAGAGACATTTTTTAAAAATCACTTTTTCCCGGGGCGCCTGGGTGGCTCAGTCAGTTGAGCACCTGACTTCGGCTCAGGTCATGATCTCACAGTTCGTGGGTTTGAGCCCCGCATCGAGCTTGGTGCTGATGATAGCACGGAGCCTGCTTCGGATTCTCTGTCTCCCTCCCACCTTCTCTGCCCCTCCCCAGCTTGTACTCGCTCTCTAAGATAAATAAATAAACATTAAAAAAATCACTTTTTCCCAAAGTTTGTTTTATAAATATAATACAACTATCTTATTTTTAACAATGGTAGTCGATATTAAGTGCTTCTTTAGAGAGGAGAAAAATGGTCAACTTTGGTTTCTGCTGGCATTATTACCCAGGAATGAAGACTTAGGAAAGCAAGAACAGTGAACAGAAGCAGGACACAAATGAGCAGTTTCAGCAGGAAGCATGTTCCAGTCATCATTAGACAATAAAAACAGCAGTTGCCTCTTGCTGACTACCTGCTATGTACTAAGCATGACACACTAGCATTTCACACACATTATCAGTAGCCCCCACACTTATCTTAAGATACAGGTGTTATGAGACTTATTTAATAGAGAGAGGTCCCTTACACAGTGAGTTGAAGACAATTTTCAGCTTCCAAAATAAGTCAAATAAAAGGTATTTTATTTGCTGTTAATTAGGTTTAAATACATATTTAAGAAGCATTTTGGATGTACTATTATTACTAATAGATTTTTCTTAGATTATTCCAGTTAGGACCACCAACATCTATGGTGGTCAGGAAGTACACATAACTTGGGTCATCACGAGAGTAACTAAGTGGTCTGTACTAGAGACAGGGATCTGGGTAACCATGTACACACAATATGGGAGAATTTGATTTCAATTCCTCTAAAAGAAAAAAAAAGGATTTCCATATTTATTTAACTGATGATGTACACTAGAGTAAAAAATAAAATGAGTAATTTATTATATATGTTTATTACATACATATTATATTTCATATAAATATACTTCATTTCTATTATTATGTTGAGATAATACTGTGAGGGAAGAATCTATTAAAAATTATTTTTTTTAATGAGTGGGGTGCCTGGGTGCTCGGTGGCTCAGTCACTTAAACATCTGACTCTTGATTTTGGCTCAGGTCACGATCTCATGGTTCATGAGATTGAGCCCCGCATCAGCCTCCACACTGACAGGAGGACCCCTGGTTGGGACTCTCTCTCTGTGCCCCTCCTTACTCTCATCCCCACGTGAGTGTGTGCATGCACTCTTTCTCTCTCTCTAAGTAAATAAATGTTTAAACATTAAAATAAAATAAAAATTGCCCTTAGAAATAAACTATTTATTTATTTTTTAAATGTTATATTTATTTTTGAGAGAGAGAGAGACAGCGTGAGTAGAGGAGGGTCAGAGAGAGAGGGAGACACATAATCCAAAACAGGCTCCGGCTCTGAGCTGTCAGCACAGAGCCCAACGTGGGGCTTGAACCCATGAACCATGAGATCATGACCTAAGCTGAAGTTGGATGCTCAACCGACTGAGCCACCCAGGCACCCCAGAAATAAACTATTTAAGTAAGACAGAATATACAGTTGTGCTTTTGAAAGAACATAGTTTTTACATACATTCATTTTTTTCAAAAATCAAAAAACAGTAAGCCAAGAAAGGAAGATCCTTAAATGTTTCATCATTCTTGAATTCCCTTAAGCCCAAGATCTTTTGTCCTACGTTGTTATGGAAGGAAGTCAGATACAGAACAGGTATTTTGAAACTGAGCTAACCTATTAAATAAATAAATAACAGACTATGCCCAATTGCTAAATTGTGGCAAATGTGGTTTTAAATAAATTAAGAAATACCCCAAATTAAACAGAAAGCTCCTCAGTTCTCTACTCAGGGTCTACTTGTTTTCTGCCACATTCTCCAGAGGGCATGATGATTTCAAACCACCGCAAATACTACTCAGCACTACAGGCCAGGTCTACAATCACTCTAATAATAAATATACCGAGATACTTTTCTGTATGGGCAGTTGAATAAAATGTAGGGTTTTTGGTGAGGACCTGAAGAAGAAACATGAAACAAAAACATAAATAGAAATAGGTAATATTTAGTATTTAATTGGGAAAAAAAGGCTATTAGTAAAAATAAAGAAAAAGTCATCACAAAATAGATGAAACTGTAAAAATATCTAAAAATACAAAGTGATATCTTTTTTTTTAAGTAGGCTCCACACCCAACATAGGGCTTAAACTCATGATTCTGAGATTGAGAGTCACATGCTCCACTGACTGAGCCTGTGAGGCACCCCTTAAAGATCAAAGTTATAAAAGCTCATAAGAAGGATGGTGTCTGCTGGCTCAGTTGGTTAAGTGTACGACTCTTGATTTCGGCTCAGATCATGATCTCATGGTTGGTGGGATCAAACCCTGCATTAGGCTCTGCACAGACAGTGCAGAGTCTGTTTGGGATTCTCTTTCTCTCCCTCTCTCTCTGACCCACCCTCATGTAAGCTCTTTCTCTTTCTCACTCTCTCTCGCTCTCAAATAAAAATAAATAAAATAAAATTGATAAAAAAAGCTCATATGAAAAAACTAGTAAAATATTGCTGTATGAGTTCAGTCTGACTTATGATAAAATGTTCCTATTATACCAGATTATGAGTTTCAATTGTATATTTATAATTGATTACAATGTTTTGCATTTCCATGATTTGGAAGGCAAGCATCATTAAAAAATTTTATTAGTTGCCACAAATCATTTGGCTTGTTACATAAGAATGTGCTGAATTGATTAGGCATCTTAAACTAATTAGTATTTCTTTGCTGAATATTCAGTTTGCAGTCACAGTTGTACCTACATTTTATAATAGAAAATCAGGTACATTTTTTTTTCCCAAGATGATTCTTCAATTTATTCTGAGACATCTACCAGAAGAGGAAGTGACTTAATATTTATTTACATTTTACTATGTGCCTAACAACTCTACTTTGAAGTTCTTTTGCTTACATTATTTCATGTAATTCTCATAACCACTCTGAAGGGCAATATTATCTTTATTTTACAAAAAGAAGCAAAGAAGGCTAGAAGCTAGAAAATGTTGGTGCCAGAATTTAAACTCAAATCTAACTGAAGCTACTGTTTTCCACTATGCCAAGCTGCTTGCCTAGAGAAACAAAACAGAATGCAACCAACAACATGCTAGTTACAATTTTATCACCTACATCTGTTCATTTCTGGTGAAATGCAGAAATCACAGAGGCTCTTTCCCAATCCCTGTTGGGCTGAAAAAATAAATTTGGATACTAGGAAACTTTGGGTACCACCAGAATCCTGACCTGAAATTAATAATCTCTTTCCATTAATGCAGAAAAAAGCCCTGAAGCCCCTAGTAACAGTTGGACTGATACTTAGAATCTCACAAACTGACACTCTGAGAACCAAGTGTGTGGGTACAGCCCCAGAAGAAGGGCTGTCTGGGCTGCCCCACAGCTCTGCCAATGAACAGTTGTGTAACCTTAGATACGATATAGCTTTTCTGAACCTCACCTTTAAGATATGGGATAAGAATAGAGCCTACCTCAAAGGATTAACTAAATACATGCAAAGTACAATATTTGGCTTTAATAAGCACTCAGTAAATGTGAGCTGTCACTGTTATTATTATGATTGCTATCAGCATTATAACTATGCATGCAAATTTAAACAACTCTTGGGTGGTAAGATGCTTCCGTATTTACCCTTCTCCCCTACCACAATCCCCTAACCCTTAGTTACGATCCTTACCTCACTTTATTTTTTGTTTGCATTTGGTTTTTTCTTATGCTTATTTTTGGAAATAGGGCAGAAAGAATGCTTTAGTAAAAACTTTACTGTCAAGTTATAGAAGTCACATTGTAGACAAAATTTAGATCAGAAAATCAAAATCTTACTTTAATACTGTTTTCTACTTAAAATATTATAAACATTCTCTAGATAAAATTTCTTTTATATATCCTTTAAAATGTTTCTATATTAGAAAATACTAAGAAATATTTTAAAAAGTAAAAATTAACTCATATACTATCATAAAAAATACATATAGAATAAAAGTACTACCTTCTGGCTACCCAATTCCACCTCTAGGGATGGCCACTGTTAACATTTCAGAAGTTATTCTCCCTTTTTATATAAGTCATATAGATATACCTATACACATTTTTAAATTTTAAACAAAAAAAGCAGACTCGCCTACATCTCATAAGTTGTTGTATACTTTTTTTTAATGTTTATTTTTGAGAGACAGCAAGAGAGACAGAGAGAGAAAGAGAGAGAGTGCAACAGAGCATGAGTGGGGAAGGGGCAGAGAGAAAGGGAGACACAGAATCCAAAGCAGGCTCTAGGCTCTGAGCTGTCAGCACAGAGCCCGATGTGAGGCTTGAACCCACAAACTGTGAGATCATGACCTGAGCCAAAGCTGTATGCTTAACTGACTAACCCACCCAGGTGCCCCACAGCCGTACACTGTTTCAATCAACTGTATATCATGGCCATATTTCCACATCAGTGCCCAGAGGTATCTCATTCTTGTTGATATTACATGTTTTTTTAAAGGAGGGTACTTATTTTTTTTTTATTTTTTTTTTAATGTTTTATTTATTTCTAGGAGAGAGAGAGAGAGACAGCGTGAGCAGGGGAGGGTCAGAGAGAGAGGGAGTCACAGACTGAAACAGGCTCCAGGCTCCGAGCTGGCAGTCAGCACAGAGCCCGACGTGGGGCTCGAACCCACGAACCGCGAGATCATGACCTAAGCGAAAGTCGGACGCTTAACCGACTAAGCCACCCAGGCGCCCCAAAGGAGGGTACTTTAAATATTAAGTATTAACCAAATTAAGGATGGAGTGTAAGTTTTACTTGGCATTGTTTTTCCAGTGCCTAGCTACAATAGTCAGGCAAACAGATGGTATTCGGTAAGTATTTGCTAAAAGAAAAATTCAGATACTAAAAGCAATGGGCATGGAACAAGTTTCCAAGTTTAAAACCATTACCTGTTTAACACTGTCACCTGGGCTCAGTTAAGGGGGCAATACTGAAATAGAAATATACTTTCTTTTCTTATTTTCTATATGAAATGTTTTCATCAAAGCACATTGGGACAGAGTTAGATTGATATATAGAGAAAGACTGTACAACGTAACATATAAACACTGAGCTCAAGCCAAATAAATTAATTTTCCCACTTCTGAGTGATGCATCTTTAATAAAGTCACAAAGAGCCCCAGTTTCTTCATCTGGAAAGTATGGATAATTATACTTATCACAAGATTATGATAAAGAATCAATTAGAAAATATTTGTGAAATTGCTTTTCTCATGGCCCATATAGGGCCTTTGGAATTAGACTGACAACTGAAATCAAGTCCCAGTCCTACCCTTAAGCAGCTTGGAGCAATGCTACCTACCTACGTCCATCATTGAGTTACTCGGGACTACAGTTAGCGATCTCTTCACTATCTTAGAAAGTGGCAGTGAGACTCCTAAACGCTCTATCCGGTGCTGCTTTACGTATAATGGGGAGAAGCAAATAACAAATAAGTCAACAAACTAATAACACAGCTTAAAATTGTGAAAAAGACAAAGAGGGAAATATATAGACTTTTATATAAAACTTAGGGAGAGCATTTCTCTGACGAAGCAGTGCTTCGGATGTGCCCTGAAGAGTGAGAAGCAATGCACTGAAAATCCAGAAGAGTGGTCCAAGGAGCAGGAGCAGCACACACAAAGTCTTGGCTGGAAGCTTGCTTCATGGAGTTCATGTGCTCCTAAAAAAAATCCTTGCAGGCCCAATTTTAGGTAAAAACACAATCACTGGTAATTATCAGTTGCAAGGGGCAGAACGGTTTTATATATAGCAATATCCCAAAATTGATGTCCCTTATGCCAAACAAAAACAGCAAATCCCAGAAAAAAAGATACAAAAGTGACCATTAGTAACTGGACATGGCATTTCCTTTTGTTACTCAAAGATGTAATTTTTAAAATTTTCATATTTTCTCATAATTGTGACAAATGTTAAGCCTAAGACTAAGCTCACAAAAAACATATTCATGAAAATCTGTGTTCACAGAATTAATCCTTTAGTATCGTAAATCCTCTTCAAAAACAGAGAGAGAAAAGTCCATGAAAAAAGGGGGCATGATGCATAAAATCACTGCTGCTGTAAACGAACAGATAGAACACTGAGAAAACACAATGTGCACCCACAATACAAGTGCTGCCCGAACAACCAGTCAGGTCCCAGGAACGTGAAGGTACTTGGACGAGACCCAAGGGGGAAGTGTCACAGCGATGACCGTATTCTTTCCCTTGGATACAGCTCGACTCCGACTTCAAGTTGATGAGAAAAGAAAGTCCAAAACTACACACATGGTGCTCCTGGAGATCATTAAGGAAGAAGGCCTCTTGGCACCATATCGAGGGTGGTTTCCAGTTATCTCCAGTCTGTGCTGCTCCAATTTTGTTTATTTCTACACTTTTAATAGTCTCAAGGCAGTCTGGGTCAAAGGTCAACATTCTACTACTGGAAAAGATTTAGTAGTTGGATTTGTTGCAGGTGTGGTGAATGTTTTGCTAACAACCCCACTCTGGGTGGTAAACACCAGACTGAAGTTGCAAGGGGCAAAATTTAGAAATGAAGACATTGTACCAACCAACTACAAAGGTATTATTGATGCTTTTCACCAGATCATTCGAGATGAAGGAATCTTGGCTTTATGGAACGGCACATTTCCTTCCTTGCTATTGGTCTTCAATCCTGTCATCCAGTTCATGTTCTATGAAGGTTTTAAAACGGCAACTTCTAAAGAAATGAATGAAGCTTTCTTCTTTGGACGTGTTCATCATTTGGGCACTATCCAAAGCAATTGCTACCACAGTCACCTATCCCATGCAGACGGTACAGTCCATTCTGAGGTTTGGAGGTCACAGACTAAACCCAGAAAACAGAACACTGGGGAGCCTTTGGAATGTTCTCTATCTTCTTCACCAACGAGTAAAGCGTTTTGGAATAATGGGACTCTACAAAGGCCTTGAAGCCAAACTGCTGCAGACAGTCCTCACCGCTGCTCTCATGTTCCTTGTTTATGAGAAACTGACGGCTGCTACCTTCACAGTTATGGGGCTGAAGAGCGTGTGCAAGCACTGAGACACCTCACCCCGCCAGGTGCAGGAAGATGCTCAAGATGTGCACTTCCTTCTGTGTGAAGGAAAGTGATTCTCCTTTTACTCTTGGCCACCTGCTCCGTGAGTTTTACCCTCATTGGCTGGGAAAGCATCTAAGGGTAAACATGGAATAGAGCCAGCTGGACCTGTTGACAACTTAATTTTTATGATGGTGGGTTGAATTTTGTTGGGGAGGTTGGTCTAATGGTCATGTGAAAAGAAAACATTGAAAACGTAAAAATGAAAGTTTGTGGTATCTGTTGTTTTTCTTAAGGGGAATGGACTGTTGCTTTCATGTGTTATCTTTTCCAGTTAAAATGTTTCTTAAATTTACCAGCTGTTCTTTTTCCCTGAGCCCACAGGTTCTAGGTACACATTTAATGCCATGTAACCCTCCTCATAGACTTTTGTATATCTTAATCTTGGTATTTTCCTCACTAAACATGTTATGATTGTGCCACAGGCATATTTCTGTTGAGCTTTTTTCCTCCTCAAGGAAAGGTGTCGTCTTTAGAACATGAGCTATTTATTTTGTGGGAGAAATGAAAACAGTTCATCCCAAATGATTCTCTCATGAACTATTTGTAAACATCACTTATTCATTAGTACTTGACGTAATTAAAAAATATTTATTTAAAAAAACAAAACAAAACAATACAAGTGCTGCCCATTTCCAGTCCTGTTCAAAAGGTAGGCAGAGCCCAAGCCAATCCTCACAGGTACAACAGAAAACCAAAGGTTTATAGTTTGGGGAGTACATTAGGATTCCTCATATAGTTAAATGACCAAATGAGCTTAGCACAGGGTACAACTATAATAACAACCCCATCTTGCAAATACGGAAGGGGGAGAAGCTAAACCAAGGGCACACATGGAACTGGGGTAGAACCGGGGTTAACCAAGCACTCAGGTTCCAGACTCTACTATTAACTTCCCTGCTATACACGCTCAACAAGAATACCATTTTATGGTAGTAGCATTAAGTCATTAATAACCGGGAGTCATTTTCATTATTTCCTCACAGAACACAGGTTAGGATTACCATAAAATATTTTTGCCAGGGCAAAAAAAAAAAAAAAAAAAAAAAGCATTATCTATACAGGTCAATTCATTAAAATACATATATTTAACTTAGCTGATTTCCTTCTTTTTCTTCTTTATAAACAAATTGCAGCAATATAGCTTCATCACAAATTTCGTACGTAAAATATGCCACTGGATTAATTTAATTTTTCTTTTACCTCTAAACACATTAAACACAAAGTTTGTGATGTCCTCTTTAGAGAGCTTTTCTAGCCACAGTTTGGCCTTTTCTTCATCAGTAACTAACAGATACTCAAAAACAGAGTTTTGCTTCGTGGTGAATGAGAAAAGTCTTGTTCTGACTTTTTAAGTTTATTTGTTTTGAGAGAGAGAGAAAGAGAGTCCGCAAGGCAGCAGGCTTGAACTCATGAACTCATGAGATCATGACCTGAGCTGAAATCAAGAGTTAGACACTTAACTGAGCACCCAGTCAGTTGACAACACCTATTGATTGTTTTCAATGTATTTTGATCACGCATGCCTGTGTGCCTGCACAGTGCCCGGATGTATCCCAGGAGGCTTCCTTCTGGCTTCTCCTCAGATCTCAGTTTAGACTGTACTTTTTGTGGGAGGTCCTTCTCCTTCAGCCCCACAGACAACAACTAACTCTAATACCAAATAAGCACAGCCAGTCATACTTCCGTGTTTCTTATCAAGCTCACACTGGATTATTTCATCTTCCTAGCATATCCTGGACGTATAAGAACACAAGAATTTTTTTTTTAATTTTTTTTTTTTTAACGTTTTATTTATTTCTAGGAGAGAGAGAGAGAGAGACAGCGTGAGCAGGGGAGGGTCAGAGAGAGAGGGAGTCACAGACTGAAACAGGCTCCAGGCTCTGAGCTGGCAGTCAGCACAGAGCCCGACACGGGGCTCGAACCCACGATCCGCGAGATCATGACCTAAGCGAAAGTCGGACGCTTAACCGACTAAGCCACCCAGGCGCCCCAGAACACAAGAATTTTTTTAACCCAACATGGCACTGCAGCCTTACTATCATCCCCATACTACTCATTGCCATTGGTGCCTTTTGTTCAGTTGTTCATTAGTGGAGTTGGGTGAGTCACGTAATGTCCTCCTTGTTGATAACTGGGAGTTTATATAAGAGATGCTAAACGTGTGAGTCAAAAGCCACTTAGAAATAACAAAGTATATTATTTCTGCTTTAACTCAAAGATCAATGTGTACTATGAAAACTACACTGGAAACATCAACTAAAATGTCACTTATTATCAAACTTGTAAAAACTCAAAGGATGATGTGTCAGAATAATTAAAACTCTCATACAGGAAACATCTGTCAAGTGTAAGAAACTAAACTTAACTTGTGTGATCTTTTCTTCCAAGCTGATTAATATTTTCCGAGATTGGGAGTATGATAATTTTAGACTCCATATTATCTTTGTAACACATTTCTTGCAAATTTCACAGAAAACTACAGCAAAACAAAAATGAGACCTCTTACAATTTGAAGCCAAAATATGCTAGTGACATTTAAAAGTACTTTATTTTTAGGGGCAAAAAAGAAATGAAAATAGGAGGATTTTTATAAAGAAAAAGCAAAGCAATGTCCACTTATCAGCTAGAATACAATTTTTAAAAAGCCACAGTACCCCACTACAACAGGTTACCTACTGATACAGAAAATGATTCAGGTAAAATGGCTGAAACTACTGACAGTAATCCTCCAACAAGTGAAACAAAACAAACATAAATCATTAAAAGTATTTGTTACAAAAAGATGGTTTCAACTGATTAGTACATGAACTCATATCATAACTGAAGCATAACACTTTCTAATATTGCTAGGCCTATATTTCAGCTATTTTATACATAATTTTTTATCTCAAAATTCTCAACTAATTTACTCAATGATACAAATAAGGGCTTTTTGTGGAAAATATCTTTAGATGTTGTGTATATTCTATAATAATCACAAAACTTTTTAGCTCTGAAAATTAGTCCATCAGCCCAAAATTTGCGTACTTTTTGTTTCCTCGATAAAAAAAATACTGTTCTCTACAAATTTATTCTGTATAAGTTCTGATATAGATTACAGAATACAAGACCAAGGACTACGTTTTATACCTTGTAGGTACATATAAATACAGGTACTTATTAAATGATTACGTTTTCCAAATACTGTAAAAATAAAATATAAACTTTTAAAAATATTATGTGATAGGCAGGAAGAGAAATCACCCATCATCTCAAGCATTTAGTTTAACTGCTTCATCCTATATTAAATATGTTTTTTCTTACCATTCTCTTCAAAATAATCATGTTCATGCCCATATATTTACTTGCTGGATATCCAACAGCTTATCTTCCTACTCTACCACTTCACTATTTTTTTATTTTTTTAATGTTTTTATTTATTTCTAGGAGAGAGAGAGACAGCGTGAGCAGGGGAGGGTCAGGGAGAGAGGGAATCACAGACTCTGAAACAGGCTCCAGGCTCTGAGCTGGCCGTCAGCACAGAGCCTGACGCGGGGCTCGAAACCACAAACGCGAGATCATGACCCAAGCAAAAGTCGGACGCTTAACCGACTAAGCCACCCAGGCGCCCCTCTGCCACTTCACTATTTTTGTCAAGGTCTTCAATCAGTGGTGTGCTGGAGCCAACATGAATGTTGTAGAAGAACTAACATTAAGTTTTCAGAAAATCTGGAAACTGTTAAACTATTGACAGTCTGAGTTCAGCCACTGTAAATATTGACACCACAGAAATGAGGAAAAGCTAAGACATGGACATTCCCTCACTGCTACCTCTTCTCCCACGCCTGCTGTGAAACATTCACCTGTGCTCTAGTGGTGCTATGTAAGCTCGAAGGACCCTTTCCATCTTACGTGTCACTCACTCTCATACTCCCCCTTCTTTGGCAAAGCTGCTTTCTCAGTTTCCTTTGCTGGCTCCTCCACCTCTACTTGATCTCTAAATTTAATTGCTTGCTTGATGTCCCTCCTTCATTTGTAAAAATTGGCATATCTTAAGATTAAACTCTTGATTGCCCCCCCCCCCCAAAGTCCAATGTATGTTTAGAAATGGAGCATGGTAGACAGAATTCTGAGATGGGAATCAGACAGACAATGGTTCAAATTCCAGATCTTTAGTTCTTATGGGTAAGATGTTTTATTTCTAAGTGTACAACTTATCTGTCAAATGGAAATAACAATGTATCTTTTGTATTTGCAGATGACTAAATGATTTATGAATTAACAGTATGCAAAGCACCTAGAACAGTTCCTACCACATAGCAGATGCTCAATAATGGCATATATTTTATTTTATGGTCAATAAATGCTTAAATGAATGGACCATTAATTGAGGAATAGGAAAACAAAAGAATGGCAAAAATGAAAAGGAGACTCATTTATTCTAGTATTCTGAGCAAAGCTATATCTCTTCTATAGATCTAAGCACCAAAGAAAATTAATCATATACCACTGATAGCATGGTTAACAAATATTAAAAGTATATGCCAATTTGATTTCTGTACATTTGTCTGAAAAAATAATCATCGATATGTAAATTTAACTATTTTAGCTAACTAAATTTAACTAAAAGACCATTTTGGCAGGTTACTGTTAAAGCAAAATTTGGAAACATTCAAATTACTGCCAACATTAATGGAATTATAATTGATTACTATGAAGCCATTAAAAATTATGTGACAGAATTATACAATTACATAAATATGGGGTTATAGTTTATTGTTAGGGCAATAAGCAGGTTATGCAAGTAAGATCTCAAACAGAAACAAAACAAAATATGGTGATGAGATCAGGGGCCACTTTCCTTTTCTTTTGTTAACTATATTTTTAATTTTTTCTAAATTTATCAGGTAACACAGATACAACAGGAAATAATACACTTCGTGGTACATCATCAAGAAAGTTGCTAACCTCAAGACTTAGTTTCTATTCTTAAAATGCCCTTCTAAGACATGCTTTAAAAAGTACATTTCAAACTTATGGTAAGCTAATTATAACCAACTTTCTATATATTTCCTTTAAAATTCTTCACCAAAATTATCCCTATATCCATGTACAATTTTTTCTATATAATTATTAACTTCAAATAACTTCTAAATTTACATTCATAATCAGGACATTACATGTGCAGCACTGTGGAATATTTTCACAGTATTTTCATTTCAGAATTCCACAGATTACATGAGACATAAGACACTTTGTTATAGAATAGGTTTTGTATTAGATGATTTTGAATATTACTCTGACAATGAAAAGAGATCATAGAATATTTTAAGCAATGGGGTAGTAGGATTAAATTTGTGTTCTGAAAGATCGCTGACCATAATATGGAGAATGGAATGATCAAGTTCTACAAAGAGTCAGTAGCAGGTTTTGAGGGCCTGGAGTAGGTAGTGGGGATGGAGATGAGGAGGTGATGAGGGAAGGAGGCTGATGCTGCTATTGCTCATGGAGATGATGGTAGTGGTGATGGTGGAAGAACTACCATTATATGGAGGTTTAAGTGCCAAGCACTGTACTTAGCACTTTAGGTGCCTTATCTAATTTCATATTCTCAACAACCCTAAACGTAAGTGCTGTTATTATTTCTCCATTTCCCAATAAAAATGTTAAGGTTTAAGAGGTTACGTAACCTTCCCAAAGACACACAACTAATAAATATAAAAGTGATTTAACTTAGTAGGAGAATCAGTTGTATTTATCTATCCCAGCATCTTGTCCAATTCTCTCCTTCTTTTGGTAATAGAACCCTGCTTTCAGGGAGTAGGTAGCAGTGGGAACTACTCCTTCCTCCTTATACATAATATTGGTGAAATCAATTATACCAATTAATCAATTAGGACGTCCTGCGCTTTCCTGACTAAGGGAACAGAAAGCCTTTTTCTCAATGAACTTCTAGGTATGAGGACCATTTCCTTGTTTCTGTCAAATATTTTTTTATTACTTTTTTCTCCTAACTGACACCAATGGTTGTAAGAGCTCATTTCTGCAAGTCTCTTTAGGTTTCTGTCCTAACCACTCCACATACAACAATGCCAATATCATTGGTGGAACTCAGTTGAGCTTGGGTAACCAATAATTATATGATGATAAGTAATTATCTTTTCCTCTAAAATATTTACTTCAAAAATTGAGTCTTTTTACCTGCCTATCTTTATATGTCATTTTGCCACCTTATATATTAGCCTTACGTTACACCTGGAGGTACCTGGGTCAATCATTGCTACCACATGGAGACAAGTCTGCCAACATCCAAAAAAAAAAAGCAGAATTCAGAGACAGAATGATTCTTCCAGTTATTGAGCCAAACAATCCCTTTTTTGCTTATTTGTGTTTCTGTGGTTTACATCTTAAAGCAAACTAATTTAGAAGTTGGTGCCAGAAAATAGGGTGATATAAGTGACGGAACCTCAAACATAAAACTTGTTTAGCAAAAAAAAAGAGTGCAGGGTAGTTAGTGAGAGTCTCCACATCCCCTAACACGAAGTTGGAACTCCTCACTGTAGTAAAACTGGAGTCTACGGTCTTGAAACTGAGACCACTTGACTAAGGAAGCTGATGCTTTTAGAGAAAGTGGTAAAAGGTGTTGGTTACTTCTTACTGCCTTCACTATGCCCTATAAGACAGACACATCTGGCAAGTTTGAAAGTAGAAGGGACAAGGCTATAATTAGATAAGAGGTACTTTTCTCAATTATTACCAATAAGCCAAAAAGGCAGAATCAGATAACTGTGCTTCTTGAGGAATTACAGAACTCTATGAACATTTATAAATGTTGGATGAGCTCTTCGTTCTTATATTTGTTAAATTTACATCTTATCCTTTTCATAAAAATATCTCTACTTGAATGTTCTTCATATTTTTCAAAGCGTTTACTCAGCATATGACTAGGTTATATTCTTTATTCTGCTTTCTAAACTTCTGATGCAAAATATGAAGAAATAAAATTGATTAACATATAGACTAGGCTATACAAAAGAGGGAATAGTAGATACATAGAAATGTAAGAGAGTTACTTTGTCCACTAGTCTCACAATGTCTTTTGTTCCCCATTCAGAACAAATTAAGGTTATCTTGGTCTTATTTAGATGTAGAAAGTTAAAACAGTAAAGTTATTGTCTCAAGGTATTCCTACTCTCATCTCTGGTCAACCTAATCTTCCATAATAATCCAAAGAATCAAACCTATTCTTTCTGTCTCAAGTTGAAATTTAAAATACATATTCCCAATGGACATTGATTTAAGTGGTAGTTATGTATCACAGGTGATATATTGATAAAGTATACGATGACACAAAAATTGATTTTTGAAAGTTGGCTTGATAATCTAGCCACCAATTATAATGTCTAGTTTGTAAAACCAAATTTAAAAAAATCTATATACAAGAGCCTTTTGGAACATGACCTTATCACAAACTGATCAATTAAATCTTCCCAAGTTGACATCAAGTCATTACATATCACAGAGAAACACTTTAATTAGTGATTACTCTCAGAAAACAAAGTAATCCAACTTCATTTTTTTCAGAATACTGATAAAAATGTCAATTAGAATTATGTTTGATTCCAATTTAAAGATACAAGAAGTTAGTGTTAAGAAAAAAATCTCTAAGTACATGTGATGATCAATGACCTTTGATGGTAGTTTTAAAAAATTAGAATAAAAAAATGATAGCACCCTTTTAGACAAAAATATATGATATAATATGAAAGTAGAGGTGTTACTAACCTGCCTTAAATTTGTCAGTAATTCATTCTTAAAGGATGGATTTTTTTTCCCCATGAACCTGACACATTACACAGAATCTGATATGATAATAAGAAGTCCATCCAGGTCGACATTTATTTACTCAGTTAAAAGACAATTTCTAGGGTACTAACATTAAACAAAATCCTCAGACAGCTCATATGATACAAAACATAGAAGCAAAAAAGATTTGATTATTCAATGAAACTAGAAACAAAAATGTAAAAACCTCAGCTATATGTATCACTGAATCATGATTATTTCTTTATAATCAGTCTGGGACTGTAACAGACCCAGATAATGACACCAATGTTTTGGACATTAAAACTTAACGTTTTTTATTAGCTGTCCGTAGGCATTCAACCATGAAACCTTATGGAGACTGCATCCTGAAAAGCCTTCTAGATTTTCTTTAGGAAAATGGCCAATGTTTTCTCCCATCAATGACGAGTTAATTTTAGAACATAAGATTTATGGAACAATGACCAAATTCTGAGAGAAGACCAATGTAGAGATTCAATTTTATGAAAGTAAAAAGTTATTTTAGGTTTTATTTCCAATTTAAAAACCCCATAAAACCATAAAATGAGCAGAAAAACAATTCAGTTGTTTGCCTCATCCATTTATTTTACTATGAACCCCAATTCACCTAAGAAAACTGTGGTGGTACTGAGCGAGTTTAACGAGATAAAGAATAACAGTGAGGGCAACCACACAGAGCATTCACATCTATTCTGTCACCTTCATTGGAATAGCATTACATGAAGGCAGAGCCAGGACAATATAAGAAACATCTACAAGCACAATAATCGTCTGTATATATACACATCATTTTATTGTCCAGCTGTTTGTGGTCATGTGTTATGATCAATCTCTTATGAATGATGTCAACATCATCAAAGAAAAAATTTAGGGTCAGAAGAGTTGCTACTGACAGAACCAGCCTCTGGTCAGACAAACATTTAAAACATATTAAACTGGGGCGCCTGGGTGGCTCAGTTGGTTAAGCATCCAACTTCGGCTCAGGTCATGATCTCATGGTTTGTGGGTTCGAGCCTCCCATCAGACTCTGCTGACAGCTCAGAGTCTGGAGCCTGTTTCAGATTCTGTGTCTCCCTCTCTCTCTGATCCTCCCCTGCTCACGCTCTCTCTCTCAGAAATAAATAAAACATTTTAAAAAATTTAAAAAAAGAAACATATTAAACCAAACAGTATTTCCAAGTCTGTGTGATTAAAGTATTTCCTAGCCATTCAAGATAACTAGTTGGTCTTATTTTGGCACTAAAACTTTGAAATAAAGGATTAAGTATGACAGATTACAGGCATACCTATTTTATTGTGCTTCACAGATACTACATTTTTTACAAATTTGAAGGTCTGGGGCAACCCTGTGTCCAACAAGCCTAATGGTGCCATTTTTTTTTCCCAACAGCACTGCTCACTTCATGTCCATGTCACATAATTGGCACAATATTTCAAATTTATTATTATATTTGTTTTGGTGATCTATCATCAGTGATTATGACTTTCTGAAAGCTCAGGCGATGGTTAACACTTTTTAGCACTAAAGTGTTTTTTAATCAAGGTATGTACATTGTTCTTTAGGCACAGAGCAATTGCACATTTAATAGTCTATGGTATAGTGTAAACATAACTTCTATGTGGGTTGAAAAATTTTTAAAAACTATTTTGTCCACTTTATTGCAATATTCACCTTATTATAATATACGCATTATTCTGGCGGTCTGGAGCTGAGCCTGCAATGTCTCCAAAGTGTGCCTGGACAAATATAAATCAAGTCCGATTACCGTATTGCAAAACCACCTCTGCTAAGCTTTTATATGCTATTCAGGGTTGTTTACACTAAGTAAATAACAATATTTCTATGTCCCTTCAGTTTGTGGTTTCTTCTGTCTCACAAACTAGGTAGTAAGCTTCTTTGGAGCAAGAGCTACAAGATCCCTGTATTTCCCCAAATGTTCTGAAAGAGCTAGTTTATTATATTCTGTATTCCCACCACTTACCATAGACCTGGTACAAATAAAGACTACATAAAATACATCTATTGAATGAAGATTTTCTCGGAGCCCTTGTAATGCAGTCTCACTTCAGTCTCAATCCTATTTTCCCCCTTACAGACACACAAAAAAAATTTTGCCTGAAAGCACTAAACAAACTTCATTGTTCTCACAATGAAGTGTCACAGCTGTCACAGCTTTGCAGTGCCATCTAGATAAAATAAAAACTCCTTAGGACAAAATGCTCTTGATCTGACCCAGCTTACCGCTTCCATCTCTGGCCCTCTGGCCCCACCTCTCCTACACTGTCCCAAAGACAGGGGACTAGTGTTGTGATGCCTCCAAGCCTGGATGCTCAGAGCTCCATCTACTTGGCCTGTCCTTGATCTAATATCCCTCCACAGACATGTCTGATGGTCAGATTATACTCCTTGTGAAAGCCAAGGATCTAGAATATTATGATTATGAAGTCCATATTTTTCTCATGTGCTAGCAGATTCTATGTCATATTAACAGCAGTGACATAAATAAAACACATCTACTAACAGAATAACCTGTATTACCAGATGTCTTCATAAATTCTGTCTTCTTAGAAGACACTGACGTTTGTTTCTGAGTGTAGTATCCACATCATGTATCTTACTTAACTTTGATGCCTTTTTCCAAATGGAATGCTAATATTGTTTCATTTTATTGGTATAGAGTATGTTCTCTGAGAACTGAAGCATTATAGGCACATGGGTCACAGTTAAATTACTATTCTGTCTCAGCCTCATTATGATTTAGGAGACACTGCAGGCGTCAAAAGCAAATGTAGGGAGACAGAAGGACAAAAGAAAATCACCAGAGTTCTGACTGGGAGAGTATAAAGGAAGTTGGGACAAAAGTATCAGGAGTCAGAGATTTGAGGAAGCAGCAGAGATTCTTTTGCTGACTTTACAGAAGCAAACAAACATGATGGGAGCTGCCTGCGGAGGGGGTTGGGCAGCAAGAACCCGAGAGCTTGCAGGAGCTGAAAGCACACCCCAGGCAACATCAAGCAAGAAAATGGGGACTTTGCTCTTAATCTACAAGGATCTGAATTTTGCTAACAACCAGTGAGTTTATGAGAGAACCTCAAGCCTCAGCCAAGGTCATAGCCCTAACTGAAATACTGATTTCAGGATGTGAGATCTTGACCAAAGGTCCCAACTAAGTTTGCCTGGATTCCTGACCCACAGAAACTATGAGATAATAAATTTACATTGTAAAACAATGTACCACCAAATCTGTGGTAATTCATTAAACAGCAATGGAAAACCAATACATTATTTTTTTACAACCAAGAAACCATTGCTGTTAAATGTGTGCTAACAAAGTCTCATCTACATCAAACATTTTTTCAAAACACATTGCCTTTTCTATATAATCTAGCAATGAGCTTCCATTTTCATGAAATCTGGGCATTTCAAATTTGTTATCATAGCATTTTATCTCCAATCTTTTTTTAAATTAAAACTTAAAGAGAAAACTGAATTTAAAAGTGTATCTCCCTGGGGTACCTGGGTGACTCACTTGGTTAAAAAATTGACTCATGATCTCACAATCATGAGATCCAGCCCTGTGTTGGGCTCACTGCAGAGTGCTGAGCCTGCTTGGGATTCTCTCTCTTTCTCTCTCTCTCCCCTCCCCCTCCTCTCTCTGCCCATCTTTTGCTCATGCTTGTGCTCTCTCTCTTAAATAAATAATAAATTTAAAAGAAAAAGAGTATTTCCCTAATGTTTTGGAATCATATTTTAAAAACATACTATTTTAGAAAATACTATATCTGTGCTTAGAAAAAAGATATACATGTAGCATACTTTATCTTTTCAGTATTTATGTTAATCACTAAAATATGTCATATTAAGGAATATGTCATATTATGGTAGCAAAATCACTCATTGTTTGAATATTTCCACATAATGTGTAATATGTGGAGAAAGAAGAGATGGGCCAATTTGACAGTCAAAGTGTCAGATAAGATTATATAATAATAAATTCTCGGGGCGCCTGGATGGCTCAGTCGGTTAAGGGTCCGACTTCAGCTCAGGTCATGATCTCATGGTTCATGGGTTTGAGCCTCGCATCGGGCTCTGTGCTGACAGCCAGCTCAGAGCCTGGAGCCTGTTTCAGGTTCTGTATCTCCCTCTCTCTCTGACCCTCCCCTATTCATGTGGTCTCTCTGTCTCTCCCCCCAACCCAGAAATAAATTTAAAAAAAATTTTTTTTAATTTTTAAAAATTCTCTTACACAACAACCCGTTTCCATAGCTAAATCTGTTACCTAGTGAAGTTGGCGGAAAGAGTTTGGCAATATTACCTATCATAGAGTTAGAGGGCAAAATAAGCTATATTTTCAGAGTGTAACAATTAAAAATTTTGTTCTGTACTTCTGATAAACAGTAAATTTGTAATTTAAAAATTTTAATTTATAACACTCAGAATAGAAGTTAGTATGTCAGTTGTTTCATTAAATTTTTTGGGGTACAATTCCAAATAAAGTTTGGTCTTTTTAAAAGAAATCTACTCTATGCACAACTGGGTGGCTCAGTTTGTTAAGCGTCCAACTTTTGATTTTAGGTCAGGTCGTAATCTCACGGTTCGTGAGTTTGAGCCACATGTTGGGCTCTGTGCTGACGGTGCAGACCCTGCTCGGGATTCTCTCTTTCCCTCTCTCTCTACCCCTCCCCTGTTCTCTCTCTCTCTCAAAATTAATAAAGATTAGAAAAGAAAAGAAATC
Source organism: Crocuta crocuta (assembly GCF_008692635.1). Lineage (NCBI taxonomy): Eukaryota > Metazoa > Chordata > Mammalia > Carnivora > Hyaenidae > Crocuta > Crocuta crocuta. Next base: position 4,776,677 of record NW_027527388.1, on the reverse strand, counting down.
TATTTTAAGGTAGCCTACCTTCCACACTCAAAGTCCCCATTTTAGACTCCAGGAAATCAAATAACGTGCTTGGTGCTGATGGCCTTGCATTTCCCAGCTCCTCCTCCTCTTCAGATCTTATTCTCCCCCTGCCTTTTCCTTTACCTGAAAGTAAAGCAAGACATATTTATTGTACATGCAAAAACAGAAGGAGAAAATATACTAAAACATAATCATCAGTCACCTATGATTATATTAACTAGCACCTTTAGTCCTCCAAAGTCAAATCTTGGAATTTGACTTTGTTCATGTAAATTATCTTTTAAGAGAAAAAAGTCACTTTTATAAAATTTTTCTTTAGCCACTGAGCCTTTAAAACAATACAGGATTAAGGCTTGAATGACCAAAGAATAACACTAACTAAAAGTCATGTTCTTGTTAATTTTAAAAACTTTACAGACTAGTCACTTATATAATGGGCATAGTTCTAAAAATAATTAATAGAACTTCTCACTTTATACCATATTTTCTCTATTACTTATAACAACCCTGTTAAATAAGGTATTATCAGACCTACTTTACATAAAGATGAAGACAAAGAGAGTTGGAGGAACTTGCACAATTCTCTGTGATTCTCAAACTGATGCTCCTTTCACTTACCACAGACCTCCCCAACCCCCCCAAAACCTCAGCTGGAAAAACAAACAATGCTATCTGGTACACTGCTTAATGAATTCTACCTCTCAGAGGTGGACCTGTAACAGGTTTGCTTTTATTGCTGTTAAGAAGTACATTCAGCGCTGCTTCTAAGTTGTTGCCATTATCCATAAGAGCTTGCCTCGATGCTTCTTTACTGAAGCCCATTTCTGTTATGTGTTTCAGAGCCTTCTCATCAACCTGTAAGAAATTAAGAACAAAACTACACTAATGGCCAATAAATAAGCAAGGTATAAGTTTTTAAGTATACGTATACTGGGTTTTTTCATCTTTTTTTTTTAAAAGTTTGTTTATTTTGAGAGACAGAGAGAGTGGAGGAGGGGCAGAGAGAGAGGGAGCGACAAAATCTCAGGCAGGCTCCATGCTGTCAGTACAGAGCTCAATGCAGGGCTCGAACTCATCAACCATGAGATCATGACCTGAGCTGAAACAAAGAGTCGGACAATTAACCAACTGAGCTGCCCAGGCACCCCATGTATACTGTTTTTTAACTAAAAATTATATTCTTGCTTATGTAAAAAATGTCATATTAATACAACATCCACTTGCTGTTTGTTCATACCAATAGTCAAGGAAAATTCTGTATGATATGTGGGGTTGTGCCCCAAGTACCTTCTGACTTCACAACTACTGTTACAAATGAGTGAATGAATGAATGAAAGACAAAGAAAGAAAGTCGTATATGTCAGAATAAAGCTTCTGAAAATAAAATGGTGAAAACCACCTACTGAAAATTTTTCTTGCCTGATACCTTTATATCCTAAAGAGTCACTTCTCCACAACTACAAAGTATAAATTGAAGCTAACAAAATGGTGCTATCTCAGTAGTTTTATTGTTTTTACTCTCTCTGTTCCAGTATTCTTTCTATATTCATTAGCAATACTATCTATGATGCTTCTATAGCCTGTACCTCAAATAGGAAAATCTACTTTAAAATGCCAGAAACCAAAATCTCCTTGAAAAATCCAGAGCTGAGTAGAAGTCAAGAACTTCTTAAGTAACATAAACATATCCCATAAACAAATTTCTTGATGGTATCCCATTGGTCCCATATCCTCTTTTTTTCTTCACTCTTTTCTCTTTCTGCATTGTAGACTGGGTAATTTCTATTGCCCTATATCAGAGTTCACTGATTCTTTCCTCTGGCTGTTCTAGTCTGATGTTGAATCTGCTAATTTTTCATTTCAGTTACCGTACTTTCCTGCTCCAGAAATTCTGTTTCTTTTTCTTCTTCTTCTTTTTTTTTTAATAAAATCTATCTCTTTGCTGATATTCTCTATTTGTTCATATATTGTTCTCCTGATTTCTTTTCATTGTCAACATTTCCCTTCAGACCTTTGAGCATATTTAAGATAGTGCATTTAAAGTCTTTGTTTAGTTAGCCCAGTGCCTGGGCTTCTTCAGGGAAGGTTCCTGTCAATTTTCTTTTTTTTTTTTCTTCCTATGAACAGGTCATACTTTGCTGTTTTTTGGTATGCTTTGTAATTTTTTTTGGTTGAGAACAGAACATTTTGAATACTATAATGGCAGCATTTTTGGATACCAGGTTCTCCCTCCTCCACAGGGATTGCTATTGTTACTTGATGAAAGCTGCTCTTGTAGGTTTGTGTAGTGGCTCTTCCAAACTTTCTTTGCAAGGATTATATTCTTTGTGGTATGTGATCACTGAAGTCTCTGTTCCATTATCCTCTTTCTTCATCACTCAGTGTTCTGGATCTTCAAGTATTGGACTACCAGCCTTCAGAATTCTAAAACCATTGCTTCAGTGAGTACTTGTCAGCTCTAGTTGTTTGGGTGGAGAGGCCAATTCCTGGAGCTCTCAACTCCGCCATCCTTGTAACATCACTCCCTTCATATGTTTAATCCTTGCCACAACCCCAAATTGCTGGTCTCTGATGTTCCATGGCAAGACATCCCTGGAGAAGTATTTTCAGTTGACTGAAGTTTGACAGCTTCTTGAATTAGGGACCATATTTTTTCAGCTCACTGTATCTACCACATGAAAACTGACTTTTTTTAAAAGAATGAAATGGTCCTATGTTCAAGGAAGAGACAGCCTGGCCCATAGTTCTCCCTGGCCAATGACTGATTTAGAAGTGGACATGTGACCTAGCTCTAGTCAATAAGGCATAAATGAAATTTTCTGGAGATTTCAGAAAATATCTTTCTGTCTGATAAAATAGACCTACACCCTTTCCTTCTTGCCTTTGAATTTTCTGTGTGAAGATTTAATACATGGAGAATCCTGTAAGGCTGAGAAGAAAGTCAAAAAATCACAGAGATGCTCACCAGAGCTCCAACATTGTTATGCTGCTGAATTTATCAACCTTTGTAACCGTCTACTTCTGAATTTCTAGTTATGTAAAATAATAAATCCCTATTATTTAAGCCAGTCTTAGTATCCTCTACTCTAGAGATAAAATCATCTAAAGTCATTCAACTTCTAAAGGCAGAGAAAAAAGAATTCTTGTCAGTTCTCTTATACCTGAGAACACTGCAGCATACCAGAAATAACTCTGACTTCTATCATTTATCTTAAAAATCCATGTATATTTTGCAAATGAGACCATAATATACATTTATTTGTTCTAATATATTTTTTCCAAAGAGTGAAACAGAACAAAACAAAATCATTTCAGACAAAATTTGAGAAAGATGTGGAGAAGGGAAGGGGAAGAATGTTCCTGCGGCATCATCTTATAGAAAATAATCTCCATTAAATGTCCTTTATTAAATTGGATGGCTTTTTATCAATCTATTCCAAAATACATTATTCAGACATTAGAAATTTAAGATGGAGGTTTTAAGTAAATTATTTTTCAAACAATCTAGATGTTCCAGAAGTTCATTATAATCCTTAACAAAAGCCTTCTTAGAGTTGTAAAGTCTATTCATCACACACTGTATAAAGCCAGTGGTGGTTACGAGAAAGAACACAAAATCATCCAGGTGAGAAAGAACACATTAATTTTGTGGATGAGTCTTTAGCCTTACCAGTTCTCTATAGACACCTTCATGTTTCCCCTCAGATTTGGCTGACTTTTCTTTTTGTAAAATTTCTCTGTTTCGATTACCAGCAGCACTCATGTTGAGATTACTTCTAGCACCACCACCACCTCCTCCAAATGTCTTGGTCTTTAAATAAGGGAAAGACAAAGAGATATAAGTAGATAACATTTAAAAATAGTTCTAAAGACTAACCTACAACCAAAAACATCTACTAAAACAGGCAACTAAAAGTTTTTTAATTATGTTAACTAATTCTTCTTAAAAAATATCTACTGGCAGGGGCGCCTGGGTGGCTTAGTCGGTTAAGCGTCCAACTTTCGCTTAGGACATGATCTCGCGGTTCGTGGGTTCGAGCCCCACGTCGGGCTCTGTGCTGACTGCCAGCTCAGAGCCTGGAGCCTGCTTCAGATTCTGTGTCTCCCTCTCTCTCTGACCCTCCCCTGCTCACGCTGTCTCTCTCTCTCTCCTAGAAATAAATAAAACATAAAAAAAAAAAATATCTACTGGCAATAATCTCTTCTTTCCATAAGTCCAGATGAAGCAATAAAAAATTTACATAATTATAATCTTTAAGCCTTCAAGGCAAGTCATCAGAATAAACAAACAGACAACACATAGAAAAAATAAAATAATATCAGCATTATGGAGATGGGTTGTTAAAATAATTCTAGGGACTGATATCATGAGAGCTGGGTTATAGACCCAGCTACATAGCAAGTCTATCTTTAGCAAAGCACTAAGCATGTCTAGGAATCAGTTACATTATGTCTATGATCCAATAGTATGAATATTTATATAAGCTTAAAAAGTAAACAAATAATATGAATTTTAACACTGGATTAAATTTCTCATTACTATTTACATTAATTACATAATATGCTATCTTACCAATTATGTATAAAAATCTTTAAAGTCTGTATTTCTTATTTGGCCTGAATTATTTGAATAATTATGTTTAATCACATTTGAAATCTGATTTGATCTTTTTTATCAAATTATAAAAAGACAAAAATGTAAAGAACATTAGTTGTAAAGATACAAATTCATGATTGAAAAGCAACCCACTGCTGTTACTTGTACAATATCAAATTAAATATATGGTTATACAATATCTCTCATAAATCCAATAAAAGAGGAAGAAGTCAAGACTTCATTTTTATTAGTGATAATAATAAATATTTTCACATGTATTTTAAAATCATTATAGTAAGAAAACATCCTACATGTAAGTTTATATAACACTGGGAAATTATTCTGAATCAGATGAAAATATAAAAAAAATAGAATATAAGCAACAGAAAAAATAGATAAGTATTAACTGGACAACATATAAAATATCTATTAGGTAGCTGATACATCACCACAATATTTAAATTTTATGTAAACCAAAATTAAAATCACATCTTTAAAGGCCAAAGGTGCATTACTAGACTCATTTGATTTTTGGTTTATGCAATAGATTTGGAAGTCTTGACAGTTATCACTTATATAACCATAAAGACAAATGTGAGCTTATGTTAGTGTAATAAAAAGCTTATGAGACGGGGAGAAAGTGTAGTATAGTTAAGAACATAGGTGTTAGAACTAGGCAAGACCGGAATCAAAGTTTAGCTCAGCCACTTCCTAGCTCCTGCCTTTAGTCAAGTCACTTCCACTACTATGAGCCACAGGTTTCTCATGCTTAAACCTGGGATGAGAAAAGCTACCTAACTGGGAAATTGTAAGAATTAAATGACCTCAATAACATAAAGTGATCAATTTAGTAACTGGCACATGGTAAACACTCACAACCCATGGCAACATAACTGTTTTGCTTAATGTAATAAAACACAGTTACCTGAGAACTCTGGACCCTAACCTGTAGCAAATTAAATATATTTTTGTAACTCCAAAAGTGCTTCTTCATTTGGTACCATCTCCTAGATTCTTTTATAATTTTCTTTCCATTTTTATAGATTAAACAATAGGATAAATACATTTTCAGAATTGTTTTTCACTGCTTTAAAACAGTTGCTACTCACTAAACATAAACATCTAGAAACAACACAACTTAAATACCACCCACAAAGTAACTAGTGTTGTGCTTTATGAGCGACACCATCTTGTTCACACCATACAATTTAGGCATCCATGAAGTCATCATGACCATGAAACTGAAATGGGTCCTTAAAGCTCCCTAGCAATCTTACCATATTTCCCTAGTCCATCCACCCTCCCAGTACTCTAGACCACTGCTTTACACGGTCCCCTTACTTCTCAAACCTCCAACATCTTCTCCCCTATTGTCACTGTTGACCTTGATTACTTCCTCACTAAAAAAAACTGAAATAATCATTACAGAACTAGCATAGATTTTCCTACCCACTGATATCTGCACACTCGTGTTCTCGTAGCACCATGTATTTTATCCTGCTACCATCCAAATGAATGTCTGGAGGAATCTAAAGGAAATGAATTCCCCAACTGTACATTATTTCTCAGACCACACCTTCCATGATCTTTCAACAGCTCTCAATGAGTTCAATACTCCTTCTCCATGATGCAATTTCTGCATTCCTCTTGTTTTGACCCTGTCTTTCTGGTTGCACCTTGGCTGGCTCAAGTTCTTTCACTCAACCTCTAATGTTACAGGGTTCATTTGTTACTCTTTTCTCTTCCCTTCAGCACTCATTTGGTGATCCCATTTGGTTTCATGATTTTAAATAGGCATCCATGTATGCTTACAACTTCCAAATGCTTATCTCTTCCAAAGCTCACTTTTCCAATTATACTCTTGTCTCACTGCCTGTGAAGCCCCATGATGTCTGACAGGCAAACTTCAACATTAGTGTGCTCAAAACAGAATACCAGGGGCACCTGGGTGGCTTAGTCAGTTAAGCATCTGACTTCGGCTCAGATCATGATCTCATGGTTCATGGGTTCAAGCCCCACATTGGGCTCTGTGCTGACTGCCATCTCAGAGCCTGGAGCCTGTTTCAGATTCTGTATCTCCCTCTCTCTCTGACCCTCCCCTGCTCACTCTGTCTCTCTCTATCTCCTTCTGAAATAAAACATTTAAAAAAAAACCAGAATACCAAATTTTTATCCTCAAACCTGTTCCACTATAGTCTTCTCCAATTCAAAGTAAGAAACTTTAACCTGCCAATTTCTTTGGCAAAACCCTTAGAATCTTTCATGATACCTCCTCTCATGTGCCACATTCAATATCTCAGAAACCATGATAGTTCTACTTTCAAAATTCCAGAATCTGACCACGTGACACCACCTATACAGCTGCCATCTGCATTCAAGCCACCATCATTTTCCCCCTCCCTGGATTACTTCAATAATTTCCTAACTTGTCTAATTCAATCTTCTTCTCTACAATCTACTCTGAACATAGCAGCTAGAATTTGCTTTTTATTTATTTTTTTTATGTTTATTTATACATTTTGAGAGAGTGAGAGCATGCACAAGAGGAGGAGAGGTAAAGAGAGAAGGAGAGAGAATCCCAAGCAGGCTCTGCGCTGCCAGTGCAAAGGCTGACACAGGGCTCAATCTCCAGAACTGTGAGATTGTGACCTGAGCCAAAATCAAGAATCAGATGCTTATCTGACTGAGGCACCAAGGCGTCCCCAGAATTAGCTTTTTAAAATGTAGGTCAGTTGAGGTTACTGTTGTGCTGAAAAACTCTAAAGGCTCTCATTTCTCTCTGAATAAAGACTACTTTGTATTTTTTTTAACACGGCTTACAGAGTCATACATAAGCTGACCGACATTATCACCACTGACTTTATGTTCTGCTTCTTTTCCCTTTGTTCTCCCTGTTTCCATAGGCTACCTTCCTATTCTTTGAACATATGCTCCTGCTTCAGAACCTTTGCAAAGACTTTTCTTTCTCAGGTAACCATATAGCTAATTCTCTTACCTCCTTCAAGTCTTGGCTCAAATCTCATCATCTTTTTTTAAATTTTTATTTTTTATGAGAGAGAGAGAAAGAGAGAGAAGGGGAGGGTCAGAGAGAGAGGGAGACACAGAATCTGAAGCAGGCTATAGGCTCTGAGCTAGCTGTCAGCACAGAGCCCGATGCAGGGCTCGAACCCACAAACCGTAAGATCATGACCTGAGGCGAAGTTGGACGCATCACCGACTGAGCCACCCAGGTGTCCCATATTTTTTTAAATCTTTTTTTCATCATCATGAGACCTAATCAAATTACTCTATTTAAAACTGAAATCTGAAACTTACTTATTTAGCAAGTTTATATTATTTAGTGTCCTTACTAGAATATAAACTACACAAAAAGAATTCTTAATTTCTGACCATCCTATTTTAAAGTGTACCTCATCCCCAATCACCACACTCAACTACCCAACCTACTCTATTATTTTTTCTCCCTATAGCACTTACTGACATCTAACTTACCATATAATTTATAAATAGTCTGTGTCCTTTACTAAAATATGAGCTTGATAAGGGCAGGGATCTTTTGTCTATTTATTCATTGACTTAACATAAGCATTTTTAAAATTTAAAACAATAATTTTTTGTCTGTGTTTATTTATTTTTGAGAGAGAGAGAGAGACAGAGTGCAAGCAGGGGAGGGGCAGAGAGAGGGAGACACAGATTCTAAAGTAGGCTCCAGGCTCTAAACTATTAGCACAGAGCCTGAGGGGGGCTTGTACTCATGAACCGTGAGATTATGACCTGAGCTGTAATTGGTTCTTAACCAAATGAGCCACTCAGGTGCCCCTATTTTTAAATTTATGTATTTATTTCAAGAAAGACAGAGATCCAGAAAAGAAGAGCATGAGCTGGGGAGAGGCAGAGAGAGAGAATCCCAAGCAGGCTCCACACTACCAGCCTGATGTGGGGCTTGATTTCATGAACCAAGAGATGGTGACCAGAGCTGAGATCAAGAGTCAGATGCTTAACCACCTAAGCCACCCAGGCACCCCTAATCTAAGCATTTAGAACACTTCCTAGCATATAGATTTTCAAAAGATTGCTGAATAAAGAAACAAAGGAAAAAATAAAGGGAAATCATGGCTGGATCATGTGCACGAGATTACACCAAATCCACATAAGTGTTTAAATGGATGATCATAAAACATCTTTTCAAAACAACTGTGCTGCTATGATTTGCTGTTCAGACATTTATTTAAGTTTATTTATTTATTTTGAGAGAGAGAGTGAGAGAGAGAGAGAGAGAGCGCACAAGAATGAGTAGGGGAGGGGAAGAGAGAGAGAGAGAATCCCAAGCAGGTTCTGCACTGTCAGCACAGAGGCAGATGTGGGGCTCAAACTCACAAACTGTGAGATCATGCCCTGAGCCAAAGTCAAGAGTCAGATGCTTAACCGACTGAGCCCCCCAGATACCCCATTGTTCAGGCATTTAGATTAAATACAAATCTTTGTGTGTGTACTTACCTATATAGAGAGATACATGTAAACATAAGGGTAATCCATAATACACATAGATTTATTCCTAAATTTGCCAGTGGGTAACACTGGACAAGTCTGGGTAGTTTTGAGCCATCAGTTCTCTTATATATAAACTTAAAAGTTTTAAGTTTGCTTTGGAAAGCTAGGATCCTTTGTTTATCAAATATTTATGGAAAATACAATGTGATCAATTATAGCTTTGAAAAATGAAGCATATTACAGTATAACTATATTCTAGAAAACAGGTAGCTAAACTTACATCAAAGTTTTGGGAGGAAAGTTTGTGTGAAAAAAATGTACCTCAAAAGAACAACTTTCCTATAATCATTAAGAAATTGATATATATCCCATATACTCTTTTTAAGTTCCATATTTTTAATGGTTTCTGGGAAAGAAGAAATATATTTTATGTAAACTATGCAAAGTGCATTAATTTCAGAAGAATTAAAAATGATTTTTCTAAAGATGTACCTTTAGAACATAGAAGATACTAAAGAATGGCAACAGTCCCATGTACTGAAGGCTTTTAGTGATGGAAAATTTGAATGGTGCCACATGCAGAGTTGCAAATGTTTTAAAGATTATCAATTTAATTCTCAGCAACCATATGAAGTGGGTGCTATTCTATCCCCTGTTCATAGATGAAGACAGATAAGGTACAAAAAGCTAAGTAACCTATCAAAGGCTGTCAGCAGGATATGTTTCCAGGCTGCCCAACTCCAGAACTCGTGCTCTTGGACTGGACTGCTGACAGAAAGACAGTGGAGAAGGAATGATCAAAATTCAGTTAAGTCTCTTACTTATACTTCAAATTTAAATAGGAAGGCAGTTTATAGCTAAGCTTTATTACTGGTTTTGAATAAAGGAAAGTATTCTGATCTCACTGGTTAAGAAAAGGAGAGTCTGTCTAAGCAACTAATTCATGAAATTAAATTTCTTCTCAAAATCTAAAATGTATAAATAACTAAAGAAAACACCTATTTCAAATATGCAAGAAAATTTTAAATAATTAAAAGAAAACCATTTGGGTGTTAATAGAACATGATGGAGTATGTGTATGTGTGTGTGTGTGGGGGGGCATAAATATATAGGATCCAAAGAAAAAAATTATTTTTTACTAAGCAGATTGAAGAAAGAAAACTAACAAAAATGTTAGTTTTTTGAGCCACTGATTTATCCTCTGATCGGTCTTTGTTTTTAAACGTTTATTTATTTTTGAGAGAGAGAACGTGCACATATGCGTGCACATGAGCAGGGGAGGGCCAGATAGAGAGAGACACCACAGCATCTGAAGTAGGGTCTAGGCTCTGAGCTATAACAGGGCTCAATGCAAGGCTTGAACCTGTGAACCACGAGATCATGACAGAGTCGAAGTCAGACACTTAACCCACTGAACCACCCAGGCACCCCTCTTCTGATCAATATTTACTTATATTTATCACAGGTGGTATCTAGCCCAAATAACAACAGAAAATCCTCTGCCATTATGAAAAGTGTTGTACTCAGTTGTGACTCTACTAAGAAGAAAAGGAAAAGTCGGGTAAGAAGAGTGGTTTACTAGCAAGAAAGAACTTTGAGCAAAATGTGTTAGGTTTAAGCTCCATAAGGGCCCAAGGCATTTCTACTGTTGAAATATGCAAGAAGAATGTCAAAAGTATGTTCAATTAGTTACCTTTTATGTAAAGACAACAATAATTCTGAGTGACTTAAATAGAACATAATGAGAAAGAATAAGAGGAGTTTATAAAGATCTAGTTTCTTACTTCTTTGCTCTTCGCAACTTCCGCAATAGCAGCAGTCCTTTGCTTTTCAAATTCATCATTATCATTTGCAGGTTTGGCAGGCATTGTAACTTGCAGTGTCTTTCTTCGGTCAAGTTCTCTACTATCCACTTGGACATGAGACATGCACTTCTGATAATAATAAAGAAAAATAAAACACTTCAGTAGTTCCAAAAGAGATCCAAGTTTTTCATGAGAAAGTAACACCTCAAAAGAAATGTTTGTGTCACTTTAGTAGTTGAAAGTTCACAAAAATTGAATTCTTTTCTATATATTTAAAAATAAAGGTAGAAAATTGATTAAAGTCACTTCTAAATAAATTTAACTGGTAAATAAAATGTAAAGCTACATAATGACCATCTAAATTAGGGCACATGTTTAAAACACACATTGAACCAAGATATTGGATTTTAGGACAATAACGTGAAACAATTTTAAATTTCAAACAGTTAGTACTATTGTACAAGAAGAGATAGGTTCAGTTTTTTATTAAGAGTTTGATTTCCATATTCTGACACAATATGTCTATGGCAGTAAAGTAGTATAGAATGACTATTTTAAATACAAAGAGTTGTCTCTGAACTTATAAACTAAAAACATAACTGCTCTCTCAACAAGGTTACAAAGGTTTTGATTTTTAATTTCACAAAATAAATTTAAAAGAACATCACTGCTTAATAATAAGCCCTGAATTCTCCTCTCCCTTATCCTAGCAGTAAAAATCCTATAAATGAGCCTTTTCTCAACTCATTAATAAAAAAAGAAAAAGACACTCTCCCACAAATGTNGCACACCTCCAGCATTATCTATCTTTAACCCATGTATGAGGCTAAGATAAACTGAATAAGAATTTTTTTGGACAGACTTGATAAGAAATATAAATGAAACTATACCATTTAATATATTCCCAGGAACTTAAGGGGTTCCTGGGTGGCTCAATCAGTTAAGCATCTGACTCTTGATTTCAGCTCAGGTCATGATCTCACAGTTCATGGGATTGAGCTCTGCAGTGATAGTGCAGAACCTACTTGTGATTCTCTTCCTCCCTCTCTGCCCCTTCTCTGCATTCTCTCTCAAAATTATAAGTTTCTCTGAGTAACACATAAAAGAAATATGATCACCAAAATGTAGGAGACAAAAGCAAATTCTTGCTAACATATATTTATATTATTGAAATATAAATTATTAGACTGTTTACATTCTGTTTTCATTGTGAAGGTTTTTATGACATTAGTGGAAGAGAGAAAATCATCAATATGGATCAGACCACAGGGCATCGTGGCTCCTCTCATCTTGACTGTGCCTTGCTCCAAAGCACAGTACAGTCAACATATTGATAAATTATTTCCAAAATAGCCATGATGAAAGAATGACTAATTCAATTTTGAGCTGACCCTACAAGAAGGTTTTAGAAAAGGATGCCAATCAACTGACTCTGCCCATTTATCTGCTGATCAACTAGATATCTAGTTTTCACACCAAATTTAAAAAAAAAAAATGTTATGCTATAGCTCTGTTTCCCCGTCATGTTCCCAACTCATCTTCACATTTAGCTAGCACTCTCGAACGAAAATGAAGAGCACACCAAGGCAGATCACCAAGAGCTAAATGCTGGTGCCATCATGAAGCAAAGAGCAAGCTGCCACAGGGATTAACCTCAGACTCATCAGGGATAAAACAGGGAAAGGCCACAGGAAACTGGTGTGAATAATAGTTTGATGCTGAGTAAAATCAGGAAGGCCCAAGATACCAGCCAGCTGAGGAATTACCTCAATGTAACATTGTGCAGAAGGTGGGTTGAAAAATGGTGAGTAGAAAACTTTTAGCTTCTGTGGGCTGCGGTGGTTAAAAAGAAAAATACCAAATTGAAATAAAATTAGGTTCTTGATTGAGATGGGTATTTGGATTATGGCAGAAGAACAGAATCCAGGAAAGAACAGCTAGGACAGATGACACCCTAAAATGCAATGATGGCCTTCCCTGCCTCTGGGTTCGCACCTTTATGTCTCACCCTTCTGTTGACACTTTCATTTTCTCTCTCCCTCTTTTGTGTCTACTGAAAAAAGTGGGAAATTACAGCATACATTTGTCTTACTTTTGAATTTCTCTCTCTCAAAAAACAAAACAAAACAAAGCCTCTGCCACCATGCTATCTTAATTAGTTACAAGTTGTTCTTCAGGTGTGCCCATTAATTGTTTCCATCTTTGGGTTAACAGCTCTTGAGAAAAGAAGCTACATCAACAATTTAATAAAGAAAAACACCACAATTATTAAATTTCTGTATTTAATATATTTCCACATAACTCCATGACCTCTAAATGAATAGTTCAACACAAAACTAAACACAGCTTGAATACAAATGAAAAACACTTTTTTGCTGATTAAATTAATCTGCCAACATGGAAGTCATTACCTGTCCAAAAGGCACAAAAGGAGGTGGTCCACCTTCAGTTCCAATATTACTTCTATTGTGTTTTGACAGGCTCTGTAAGAAAAGTGAGTCATAAAACAGAAACTATACCATTTATAATGTACCAGGAATCCACATGTTAGTAGATTCTTATACAGAATGGGGGGAAAAAAGGCTTCTATAAATTATTTTAAAACTACATAAAAACATTTTATCTAATTAAGAAATAATTAGGTAAAGGCTCTCCCCTCATCTCCCGATACTAAACTACACATCCACATACAATCTTCAGAAGCACTTACCAACCTGCTTCCGTAAAAATAAAACCCAATAAAAAAATACCCTCTTCAATAAGGAGTTAATTCAAGACAACAAACACTGGTAACAAAAACTTAAAAAGCATGCTAAAACTACAATCTGTCAAATAGCACCTGGAAATTATCTTCAAAATACATTGTTACACATAAAATCTATTAGCAAATAACATATTTGAGATATTGTGATATGATAAAAATACATTTTGGGGCTTCTTCCCCAGTTCCTGAAATAGAGCTCCTAAAACATTTGAATTTCCTGAGTGATTGGGGTAAGAGGAACATCTTCTGTTACTCACAATAAGCTTCTTTGAGGATACCTGAGTTTATGCTAATGAAGTGACTATTGATGGGCTCCCCAATAGCTCCAGGATGGGGGCTGGTTGCCAGAGGCAACAATAATATGAGTAGAAGGTTGGAGAATGAGTTAATCATCAATGTTCAGTGGTTTAGTCAGTTATGCCTATATCACGAGCCTCCATAAAACCCCCTAAACAACAGGGTTCCGAGAGCTTCCAGTTTGGTGAACACAACCAGGTGCTGGAAGGGTAGAACACACCAAATTCCACAGGGACAGAAGCTCCTGTGCTCAGGACCCTTCTAGATCTTGTAACTTCATCTAGCTGTTCATTTGTATCTTTTACCATATCCTTTATGATAAAGCTATAATAGTAAGTGAAGTATTTCCCTAATTCTGTGAGCCATTATAGCAAATTATCAAACTTGAGCCGGAGGTCATGGGAATCACCAATTTTTAGCCACACTGGACTGACCTATGGGTAACCTGGGGATCTACTCCTTGCAACTGGCATCTGAAGAGGGGGAGCAGTCAAGACTGAGTCCTTGAGAGGCAGGGTCTGAACAATACTATTTAGTTGATTAAGCGAAGAATAATATAAACCGTATGGGACTGTCATATTTCTCTACAAAAGCTGTACATAAGATGTTAACCTATTTTTAAAAACCAGCAAATGTATTCAATTATCTAGAGGGCCTTTCCTGAGCTTTAATTTAGATATAAGAAAAGAATTATCCAAGCATCAATTACTTCCATTTATACTATAACTTCCTTTAAAAACTCACACAAACTGCTAATAATACCATTTGTCAATAAAGATTATGTAATTTCAAACATATTCTAGGATTTCTACTTCTCATCCTCCTAAATGTACAAAAGTCAGACTTCACCCCCCTCTACACACAAGTAGGATTCTGGACAGCTTGTAAGAAAAAACTGTTTTAAGACACAGGACAGTAAGTAGTGCAGGACTACAGTCCCTAAAAGAAAGAGAAATACACAAAATCAAACCAGATGAGCTCTGTATTTCTTCTCAGAGGTATGAATCAGACAGTGCAGAAAGCCAGGTTGAGAAAATCAACTTCATGCAGGCTGAAGCAACTGGAAGTTGCAGAGCAGAGTTTTGTAAAAGAGGGACATGTAGAGAGAAGAGGCTCCAGAAACCAGCATATGAATTCCCTCAAGTCATTGCTGAGAACTAGACTGAGCAAAAAACCACTGCAGGTTGTAAGCTTCCATTTATAATAGCATCAAAAAGAATTAAATATTTGGAGATAAACTTAAGAGACTTGTACACTGAAAACTATAAAAGACTGCTAAAAGAAATTAAAGATGGTATCAATAAATGCAAAGATGGCCCATGGTCATGGATTGAAAGAATTAATATTAAGATGTCAATACTACTCAGAATGGTCTACAGATTCAATGTAATTTCTATCAAAATCCCAAGAAGTTTTGTTTGTTTTTTGCAGATACAGAAAAATTCATCCTATAATTCATATAGAATTTTAAGGGACCCTGAATAGCCATAACTATCCTGAAAAGACTTCATGCTTCTCAATTATACAACTTAGTATAAATTACTATAATCTAAACAGTGTGTACTGGCATGCAGACAGACTTATGGAACAAAAGAATAAAGAACCCAGAAATAAACCCTTGCTTGCATATATGGTCAAATGATTTTTGATGAGTGTGGATAAGACCATTCATTGGAGGAAGAGACAAATCATGCTGGGAAACTGGATATCTACATGTAAAACAATGAAGTTGGATCCTTAACTTGTATCATACACAAACATTAATTTAAAATGGATCAAATACCTAAATTTAAACCCATAAAACTCTTAGAAGAAAACACAGAAGCAAAGTTTCGGGACACTGGATTTGGTAATGATTTCTTGGATATAACATCAAAAGCACAGACAACAAAAGAAAAAAGCATGAAATCAAACTTCATCAAAATTAAAAACTTTTGGGGCGCTTGGGTGGCTCAGTTGGTTAAGCGTCTGACTTCGGCACAGGTCATGATCTCATGGTTTGTGGGTTCGAGCCCCATGTTGGTCTCTGCGCTGACAGCTAGCTCAGAGCCTAGAGCTTGCTTCAGATTCTGTGTCACCCTCTCTCTCTGACCCTCCTCTGCTCACGCTGTCTCTCTCCTCTTTCTCTCTTTCTCAGAAATAAATTAAAAAAAAAAAAAAAACATTAAAAAAATTTAAAAACTTTTGTGCATCAAAGGATACTATCAATAGAGTGAAAGGGCAACCCACAGAGTGTGAAAAATACTTGCATATAATATATCTCAAAGAATTGATATCCAGAAAACAAGAACTAATATTACAAAAAGCTAAACAAACCAGTTAAAAAATGGACAAAGGACATAAACATTTCTCCAAAGAAGAAATACAAATGGCCTATGGAAGGTACTAAATATCACTAAGCATAGGGAAATGCAAATCAAAACGACAATGAGATTCCACTTTACACCTATTAGAATGGTTATTATAAAAAATAAAAGTAACAAGGATTGGCAAGGATGTGAAGAAATGGGATCATTGTGCCCTGATGGCAGGAATATAATATGGTGCAATTACTATAGAAAACAATATGGCAGTTACTCAAAAAATTAAACATAGAATTATCTGCCATATGACACAGCAATCCTTCTCTGGTTATATGCTTAGAAGAGCTGAAAGCAGAACAGATGTTTGTACAACCTTGTACATAACAGAACTGATCACAATTAGCCAAAAAGCAGAAACAATCCCTATGTCCATTAATGGATGAATGTGCAAAAACTTGTGTGTGTGTGTGTGTGCACACACACATGCATGCGCGTGTGGCTGTGTGTACACACACGCACACGAGGGAGTAGTATTCAGCCTTAAAAAGTCCAGCAGTTCTGATGCATGTTACAACACGGATGAACCCTGAAGACATTAGGCTAAGTAAAATACACCAGACACTAAAGGACAAATACTATGTGATTCCACTTATTTGAAGAAGTACCTAGAGTAGTTGAATTCATAGAGACAGAAAGCAGAATGGTGATTGCCAGGGACTGGATGTGGGCATAGGAGGATGGGAAGTTGTTTTATGGGTACAGAGTTTAAGTTTGGGAAGAAAAAATTCTAGAGATGAATGGTTGTAATGGTTATTTAACAACATAAATGTACTTAATGCCACTGGATTTTACACTTAAAATGGTTAAAATGGTAAATTTTATGTTATGTATACATTACTAAAATACACACACACACAAAGAAAAAATAAATCCAGATCTGTCATGGCAACAGGCTGAGGGGAACTAAAATGTTACAGAAACTACATTACTTTGCAAATTACATCTGGCACAGAACTCTCTAGAACTTGTCTTTGCCAAATGTACAAAACATTTTGAGGTTTGAGTTTTTCTTCTTCTCTTCACCTATTACCAATTTGTTATAGTTATAAAACATGTACAGAGTTTAAATACTACCCATGTCCCCTTGCTCTATTTATTTCACAAAATGGTTAGGGCCCTCTTTGAAAATTAACTTTATGGTCTATGGTTTCTATGTGTACATCTGATTTCTATGTGTACCACCTGCCAGATGCTTCAGTAATTAAACTCTCCATGGTTTCTACATGGCTATGGTTACCAAATTAAAACAGCAGCAACAACTATAAAAACAAGAGAACCATAATTATAGTAAGATGCTTTTAAACACTTTTTAATATAAATTTTTCTTGCCTCCTAACAAGAAATATTAACAGTTTTCAGGAAACAAAGTGTAAACATAATATAACAAAATACTACAAGGATAACTATCAAACTACTTCTTTGTGTACGTGTGTGTGTGTGTGTGTTTTAGGAGTGAGGAAGTTTCTAGGAATGTTTAATTGATTTTACAGTTAGTGAAGTCTTTTTGGCTGGCATTAGGAAAATAATGTAAGATATTGTTCTGACGTAAGGGCATCTTACCACATTCTAGAAAATATCTAATAATAAAAGTAATTTTCCAACCCGTGAAAGGAAAGAGTTACATGAAATGGGTGGGATATCTCTGCAAAATTCAAAGTTCACAATCTTGGCTATTTATGTAAAACTATCAAGCCACTTCTGAATTACTTGCTTTTGTAACATTTTACAGAATGCAGGTATGGAACATTGCCTTATACTGCAAGGTACATCAGACCTAAATGTAGCACATTAGTATCATAAGTAATTAGTACTAAGGAATAAAAAATGTGCCTAAATTCTTTATCTATTTACCTCCCAAACAGAGAAGGTACTTTCAAACTAAGAAAATAGAAAAGAATAATGTATCAAAAAATAGCAAAATCTTCAAATATTACTAGGCTCCTTGGCTCACTCTAGGTAACAGGCAAGATTTGGGGGCAGCACGAGAACATCAATTTTAGATCAAAGAGTAATTAGCTTTATGTGCTTTATAAATCATTCATTCCACAATCATTTGTTACAATGCTTTTGTATGTACAAATCTATAGCTTCTGTGTTAGAGATAGAGGAGGCTCAGATCTGTCACCTATAAGCTCTGTCACATAAAAATAAATTATTTAACAGTTCTTTATGTCCATTTCCTGATCTATATGGACATAATACTCCCTTATAAGACTGTTAGGAGGATTACATGTTCCTGATGCAAGAGCCTAGCACAGAATCTACAGACTATTCAACAAATATTCATGGAATTAAACAAAGGCACAAACAATTCTGACCTCAAGAAACTTATAATCTATTAAGGGAGATAAGTAAACATAATTTTAATGCCAGGTAAAAAGTAGTGTACTTCTTAATACAAATAAAATGTTTTAAGAATTTAATAAAGAACCAAGTACTTCACTTGGTGAAGAAGGAAGCATTTGATCTGGATCTAAAAGCATGGGGACAATTTGGCCCTGCAGGGATCAGGAGAAAGAGAACATGATGTAAATATGGGAAAAGCTCCCCCCCCCCCCAAAAAAAAAAGTATAACTGAGGAAAGCATAGAGCATCAAAGAAAGAGTAAGTAGTTCCATCTGGATAGAACAAAATCCATGTAAAATAACATAGAAAGTTAAAAAGGCAAACTGGAGCTCGGGCTAGATTATAAAAACCTTGAACGTCAAATTAAGTCATTTGAAATAAAAGCAAGATATGACGTGTTCTGAGGGATACTCAAGAAAAATAGTCTTACAGAAATAAATAAAATAAATTAGAAGACTGAAAAAGGATATGTGGAAATAACCACTGAAAAGGCTATTGCAGTAGTCCAGGTGAGAGATGCAAAAGACTTAAACTAAAATAATCAAGTTGTGAATATTTTAAATTAAAAAATAAACTGAAAATAAAAAGACAGACTATTGCAACAGCAATGGAACTGGAGAGGAAGGGAAGGATAGGATATCTGACAGCAGTGGATCAACAGAATTGGTTGTTGCTGGAAGCAAACTAGAGACACAATCCTTAGATAATCTAGATGACTAGGAGGATGAAGATATCATTAACATAAATGGGAAAAACACCAAATAATGTGCCTAGAAAAACAAATGCAGTAAGAATCTCTCCATTACTGTGACACTCTATACAAACAACTCGCCTTCAGTTGCATGTATGTGTGTTTGTAGATGAGACCAACAGATATACGTTATATTCATATATATTCACAAACATTTGTTTTTTGAAAAATTACAGAGATACATACACATAATTTATAACTGGTATCTTGACAGTTTTGAAAACTTGTCAGTAGAGAATTACTTTTAAAAATATGTAACAAAATGTAGCAAATATTGGAAAATGACATCTGCTCAAGACAAACAATATGCTAATCAAAGGTAGACAGTTTTCTGTAAAGATCACTGTGTTCCATTCTATTCAACTCTGACACGAAAGACTGTCAAGGTGTCTTGACACTTTATTCAAGGTGGGAAGATCTCCGTAAAACACTGAATACATTAAAAGAGTGTAGTTTTTTAAAAGTTCAGGCCATTTTTCTAAGTTTACACTTACTCTCTGTAACTCCCATTTCTCAATAAGATGTTCTACTTCACCGCCAAGAACTGTGGTATTTGAGTCATTCAAGAGCAGGAATCCATTTTTTATGTCCACAATGCCTGAGAGCTTCACTTTAGTCCCAGGTGGGGTGTTCAAGCTAAATCAAAGAAAAAAAATAATTAAAATACATTGATGCCCCTTCCCCAAACTGGAATTCAGTCCTGAACCTGGTCAAGTTTTTAATATTTTTATTTATTTTTTATTTTTTTACAAATAAAAATAGTTTATTATCAAGTTGGTTTCCATATAACACCCAGTGCTTATCCCCACAAGTGCCCTCCTCCATACCCATCACCCCCCACACACACACCCATCAGTCCTCAGTTTGTTCTCAGCATTCAAGAGTCTCTCATGGTTTGCCTCTCTCCCTCTCCCCCACTATTTCCCCCCTTCTTCTCTCCCACGGTCCTCCATTAAGTTCCTCCTAATCCTCCTATATGTGCAAACATATGGTATTTGTCCTTCTCTGCCTGACTTATTTCACTCAGCATAACACCCTCAAGGTCCATCCATGTTGCTACACATGGCCAGATTTCATTCTTTCTCATTGCCATGTAGTATTCCATGGTATAGATAAACCACATCTTCTTGATCCATTCGTCCGTTGATGGACACTTAGGCTCTTTCCATGTTTTAGCTATTGTGGAGAGTGCTGCTATGAACATTGGGGTACATGTGCTCCTATGCATCAGCATTTCTGTATCCCTTGGGTAAATTCCTAGCAGTGCTATTGCTGGGTCATAGGGGAGTTCTATTGTTAATTTTTTGAGGTACCTTCGCACTGTTTTCAAGAGGGGCTGTATCAAGTTCTTTAAAATACAGTCATACAGAAATTTTTTTCAGGAGACTGGCTACATAGTGTGAATAAACAGCAGGTACAAGGCTGTGACTTTTTATCTTACAGACAAATGAACGTGTGGTTTCCTCATTTAAAAAAATGTGGACAATAAAAATCACACTTCACAAGTTCGTAGTAAAGATAAACAGAGTAAGAGACATGAAAGTACTTTCTTAACTAGTCACACTGTACAAATGGAAGATTTGCTATTTTTCCCTCTGAGCTTTGACTATGCATTATAAAGATATACTATGTGCAAAATTAAATTTCAATACATAAAAAGAGATCTGACCAGTAAAAATGCTAGAAATTTTATACCTATATGAGCTACCATAATCCATACAAAACACTGCTCTTTTTTGTTAACTATCTAAAGAACAAATGAAGTTTGTTATTTACTTTAAAGTTATTTCCTTTAAACTTTACTAATTTTAAAAGAACGTTTCTGTAATAGGCTAAATATTATCAGATTAGGGCAAACATTATACCCATTACTCCTTTTACAAAAACCAGAGACAAAATGTTTATCCCCCTACTAACCATTTGGTAAAAAAAAAAAAAAAAAAAAAAGAAAACAAAACAGTGGAAGGAATCCACTTCATTACAAAGGTTTATTCTACAGTAGAAGTATAGATACTGACTCCTGTCCCATCTCGTGGTCCATGCAGCAATGGACAAAGTACTCTAAATAGGAGCAAAGACTATTCTCAAGCACTTTGGGTGAATTGGAAAGTCAGACTGAAATGGCTTAACATCGTTCACATTTTTAAAGCTCAGAATATTCACCATGTGCTGATATATGCAACAGCAAAATCAGTGAAAGTGTTGATATCATTGGTTTATTCTGAAGAAAGATGGTTGTTAAAAGTTATTAACAAGAAGGAATACAATACGTCTGTTTGTAAAGCCTTAAAAGATCCTGTACAGAGTAAGATATTATCTGATAAAAAGTATTCTGAGGATCCCAATCTGTCACTCTGTCATCCCATGTAATTTACAGAACAGTCATGAATAACCTTGCCTAACCTAACCCATAAGTAGAGAGCCCTGTGATAGTAAGGATGGTAAACAAAGGACAATATTTATCAGCAACAATTGAATACAGTTTCACTAAGTAAAGATGTTTTTCCCAATTTCAGGTAATCAGCAGATCCAGATTTTCATAACTCTGTATCATCATTTAGAGATTAAAAACAAAGTTCCAAGTACAGGCTGCTATACTCTTTAAAGAAACTACTATAATTGCTGAGTTGTATCATTTACATAAAACTTCGTTTTCAGGGTGCCTGGATGGCTCAGTTGGTTAAGAGTTCGACTTCAGTTCAGGTCATGATCTCACAGTTTGCCAGGTTCTGTGCTGACAGCTCAGGGCCTGGAGCCGACTTCGGATTTTGTATCCCTCCCTCTGTGCACCTTCCTTGCTTGTCTCTGTCTCTGTCTCTCAAAAATAAACATTTAAAAAACTATTTTTCAAATCCATTTTTAGCAAATAATTTGCTACAAATTGGTAAAATTAGAAAATGTAATGAAAATGTAGAAACATAAATTAGCAGGAAAAAAAACTACATAAGAACTTAAAAAACTGGATGCAAATTACAGGGCATTTAAGTTGTGACAGAATAATTTAAAACTAAAAGCTAATCTGAAAATAAATGATATACTAATTTTTGTAGAAAATGACTGTACCTGTCTCAAAGTCTCCCTAATAGGTTAAGAGGGAAAGCCGTCAAATTATTTAAAGATGGACTTACAATATCATTAGGATAAATGATAAAAGGTGCCACTTACCACATTAAATGATACCTCTAATCCAAAAAAGGATAAATAAGTGCTAAAATTTTAATGTAATTTTTACTACATCACCTTCAAGGCCCTAAGTAACTCTGATCAGAGAGTACATTTCAGTTTTTTTATTGGCACCCCAAAGTGCTTTTAATTTCTTCTCAAAGCAATTTTTAAAAAGCAAAAGAAGACAAAAAACAAAAACCAGTGAGAAGCAGGTGTTTACAAGTTCAAGCCACTCAGAGGTAGGATGAAAGAACTGAATAAAAAGCACCCCAGGGGAAGGTGATGGCCACTGGAGGAACCCAGTCCATACCAGATCCTGGCGTATCCTCTCTAGTGAGGTATTCTACTTTCCTTCAAGATAACCACTAACCAAACTAACTGTGAAAAATGTCTCCAAATGTTCACATGTAAGAACAGTTCTGCAGACTGTTGCTTTTACAGCCACAAAAATAGACATGCTACTTCAATGATGGGTCAGTGAGCAAGTGGTAGTATTTTTTTTCAATTGTCAAATTGCAATAAATTCCACAACAGAAGACAGAGGGCAGCAAAAGGGACCCATCTCTCTGGATAATCTTGTGTTTTCATATACCTCAGAGAAATACACAGCAGTAACATCAGAGAAGGAGCCATTATGTGGCAAGTCTTCCTGAGTCATCTGTGAACTCCCTTGTAGGAAGTCTGACTGAATTTGTCAAATGAAGAGAGGCTGTCTTTCTCTAGAAAAACAGGAACCCTCCTCCTCTTCAAAGTGACAACATAATCACAAAATCAATAAAACCTAATTTGTATATGAAAATCAATATTTCAGACAAATATGTTTCAAACAAACATCTTCTAAGGAAGGAACTTCCTTCACCAG
>NW_027527388.1:4736550-4753120 GCF_008692635.1 Crocuta crocuta | reverse complement strand
GGGGGGGGAGGGCGGGAAGAGAAACTAATGGGCATGGCATAGAAGAACTCCACCTATCACATTTCTTCCTACATAACTACCATCCCAAATCACCTAAGCTCTTCCAAATAGAACTTTTCACTCATTTGTTTTCAAGATACCATATCTCTGCATGTGCTATTCCCCCTCTCACCTCTTCAAAACACCTTTTCCTATTTTAAGTCTCATTTCTGGCTCCCTGAAGTAGAGTTAAATTTCTAGACTACCAATCCTTTCAGTTGATATATTTATTATAACTTGTGTGCCTATGTGCCTACTGCTTTTGCAGAGGAACTACTGGGAGGCAAAATCTAAACTTTTTTTTTTTTACCTTTGTACCTCCACTCACTTAGGAAAAGAGTATGGTCTAAGATTTACATTAAGTGAAAAAGCTCAAAAGACCCAGAACAGCAAACACCAAACATGAGCATATAAAATGACATAGCAAGTGCCCAATGAAAACTGCCACCTCATAAAACTGCTCAATTTGAACTAATAGGGTACTGAGGATAAAGTCCTTCTCAGTGCTTTTATCCATTCCAACTAATATGACTCTAAAAGCCTTTCATAGAAACACTAGCAGAACAGTGAAACTGGACCCCCATCTCACAACCTCACAAAAATTAACTCAAAATGGGCCAAAGACTTAACTGTGAGACCTACTACCATAAAGCCCCTAGAAGAGAACATAGAGAAGAAGATTATCAGTAATGGTCTTGGCAATGAATTTTTGGATATGACACCCAACGCCCAAAAACAAAAGCAAAAATCAACAAATGGGCTTGATGACTCAAAAGCTTCTGCAAAGCAAAAGAAACAACAAAATGAAAAGACAACATACAGAATTGGAGTAATTTTTGCAAACTATATATTAGATGAGGGATTAACCTCCAAAATATATGAAGAACTCTGTCAACATAATAAAAAACAATCTGATTAAAAAATGAGAAGAACTAAACAGACATTTTTCCAAAAAGGACATCAAAATGACCAACAATCATGTAAAATTTGCTCAATTTTCCTACTCACCAGGGAAATGCCAATCAAAACCACAATGAGATATCACCTCACACTTCTTAGAATGGTTATCATCAAGAACACAAAAGACAACAGATGTTGGTGAGGATGTGGTAGAAAGGGAACTTTTATACACTGTTGGTAGATAGTGTAAATTGGGCCAACCACTATGGAAAACAATATGGAGATTCCTCAAAAATTAAAATTAGATCTACCACACAATTCAGCCGTTCCACTTTTGGGTATATACCCAAAGGAAATAAAAACAGGATTTGACAACAAATATGCACTCCCATGTCTACTGCAATATTATTCACAATCTGGGAAGAACTAAAATGAATGGATAATAAAGATGTGGTACATACACACAATAGAATATTATTCGGCATGAGAAAGGAGAATATCCTATTTGCAATAACATGAATGGATCTTGAACATAAGCAAGATAATTCAGACAGAGAAAGACTGTATGATATCATTTACATATAGAATCCAAATAAGTTATACCTATAAAAAGAGACTAAAATGGTGTTATCAGAGAATGGCAGAGAGGGATAAGATTAATGGCATTTAAGAGTACAAACTTATAATGAGCAGTATATAAGCCATAGAAATCTAATATGCAGTATAATAAACACAAATGATAGTATTAAACTATAATCATGTATTGTGATAAATTGTTATGTTAGCAATAATATATAAGTGTATCAAAGTAACATGCTGTATAATTAAACTTACACAATGTTACACATTAACTTTATTCAAATAAAAATAAAAACTTCTCATAAAAATAGCCAAAAGAAGAATGTGGAAAATTGTTTGCTATGAAGTAAGTTCCTTTTCCTCTGAGAAAGTGGAGTGGCACATCTCTGTAGCTTCTATCACTTCCTAAGAAAATTCACTTATCTACAAAACTCGTCTAGTGTGATGGACACAGCTGTCAAAGAAGCAGCAGTAACATATTCAAAGACATTCTGTTTTTCTTGAAAACTTCTGAATAACCCAAAATTTGCTGGAAAAACTTTCCATACAAAACCAACTTACATTTGTTTTTATAATTTATATTTAAGGAAGGAGTAGGTAATTGCATTCCTAACTATTTTCCTATACAGATAAAGCATAAATACAAACACTCTTCAATAGCTTCTGAAAATTATAATATGCACTTAAGAGTTCATTTCTTCTTTCCAAAATTTGTAAAACAAAATCCATTCTGAACAGCACCTTCAAACTCTGTGAGAATATACAAAGCAAAGTTTCACCTTATTTTTGACATAAAACTAAATTCAACAGCTGTGCAACTTATGTGCCCATCAGTCATCTGCAAACGCAGCATTCTTGGTGCAGCCTGAGATTCTTCATTGTCCTTTGGGGCAGCAACATTGCGAATTTTCTGAATTTGCAAAACACATGGACCTTCAAGCTGTCAAAACACAAAGGAATAAATATCACTTTCTAGCCATGGCTTTGTTTTTCATTTATTGTGTTTCTTTTTTCCTGTATGATTTATAAGAATTTCAATTAAATAAAGTCAAAAGTGAAATTATGTTGCATACATCAGGGTTTGGGGGAGACCCTTCAAAAGGGTCTTCTGAATTCATTTTCAGAAAGTAATGAGAAAACTTTAGGAAAAGAAAGTTGTGTTTATGGATTAAAGGTGTTTAAAGTTAAATGGTTTTAACGTTATGTGCTCTAGATTAATCACATATACACACCCCCAATCTCCTCCCATGTACATTAAAGGACAATCTGGAACTAAAGAACTTGGTAATTTTTTAAGGGACATAGACTTTATAGCACCAGTTGGAAGAAATGCTTACTGTTTAAAAACATCAAGTTTAAAGTACACCCACCCTCTTCTGGCATTAATGAAGAATACAATACGCCAAAATTTAAACCATATAGAGTTCAAGAAGTATGAGCTGTACCTGACTTATTTTCACATTATCTTTTCAAGCAAATTTAAATCTAATTCCTGGACATGTTTCAAAGACAAAAATAAAATTGACGGCCTAACTGGCTATTAAAATTTTTATGTAATAAAATACTTATGATATAATTGGGAAATATGGTAAAATCTGCTTACATGCCTGAAAAATAACTTTACCACAAAGTAGTATTTTCCACATTATAAAATATTACACCTTTAAGGATATATCATACATACAAAGGAAAAAAAAAGACTACATTTTTGTTAAATAGTCTTTTAAGAAAAATCTGTGCACATTAATTTAATTTATATTTTTAGCAAAGCAAATGTGAAATGATTGACATTTACATTTAATTTCTCAAGTAAGCATGTTTCAAGTTAACAAATTTCTACATTATGTTCACCAGTATTTTGCCTACAGAGGAGTAATCTTGTTATAAATTTAGTCCTAAAGAATATAGAGACAAGAGACTAAAATTTCATCTAATTTTCAGTTATAAAAATAATTCCAAGTTAAGGCAACTCCAAAACCCTTAACAAGTACAGATTAGCTGCTAGTTCAGGATGAACTTTTTCTTTTGCTTTGTTGATGTCATTAAAATAAGGACCTTTACATTAAACCATAGGCAGATTATGATTATTGTAATGTTTATCATTCTCTTTATTTTACTACTCTCAGTATTTTTTGCTTAGACTTTGACATACATGTAGCATGTGCTGTCCAATATGGTCCACCAACCGCATGCAACTATTTGAATTTTTATCTAAATTAATGAAAACTAAAAGAAATGTGAAATTAATTCTTGAGTCACATTAGCCATATTTCAAATGTTCTGTACATGGACATCACAGATATAAAGTATCTATATCGCTACAAAAAAGTTCTGTTAGACGATCAGAAATTATCTAGTACTAGGTGTTCCAAAGTGACACTCATGCATCCAAGGGAGAGTATATCCATTGAACTCTGAGAGTAAAACACTTGCTTCTATATAATTCTTAGTAAGAAAGAAATGGAACTTTCCTAGTATTACTTATCCAGACTGACAAGGGTACCGTGACTTGGTCCATATGACATATAGATCACCACGCATCTTTACAGAACTGGGGAGTTCTACATCCCAAGAGGGTTGAGAGAACACCTTTGCTGATTTTGTTTGCTTTCAATGTGTTGTAATAAACTGCCTTTTATTTGTGTTCAGCTAAATGGATATATAGATTATATTGCTTACTTTTAACCTCTCTTACTTATAAAATAGACAAGTAGCTTTCAGATTCTACCAAAGAAACAAAAATTGAAGATAACGTCAATGACACAAACACAGGGTGGGAAAATAACCATTTTGAGGACCTTCTACATACATCCTAGTTGACCATGGGAACAAAAAGCTGGGGAATATCGGAAGTAATACCTACCCCCAACTCCTGATATTTCCTAGCAACAAGTTTATTTATTTTTTTAATGTTTGTTTGTTTTTGAGAGAGAGAGCTAGAACGTGAGTGGGGGAGGGGCAGAGAGAGCCAGAGACAGAATTGAAAATGGGACTCAGGCTCTAAACTGTCAGCACAGAGCCCAACACTGGGCTCAAACCCACAAGACATGAGATCATGACCTGAGCCAAAGCTAGATGCGTACCTGACTGAGCCACCCAAGTGCCCCAAGTCTACTTATTAACTTATTCCAATTCCTGGCCTCATTGGCCCTTTTAGTGCATTGAATAGTGGCCCCTCCAAAAGATACATCTACTGGAACCTGTAAATGTAACCTATTTGGGAAAAGGAAATGCAAGCATAACTTAGGTCAAGATCTAAAGATGAGACCATTCAGAATTAGAATGGGCTGGAAATTCAGTGATGAGCATCCTTACAAGGTTAAGAGGAAATAAACACGCAGTATAAATACACACAGAAAGATGTGTGGTGTAAAGGCCATGTAGAGATGCAAGCAAAAATTGGAAGTTCACATCTATAAGGCAAAGGATGCCAAGGATTACCCACAGCTACGAATTACTACAAGAGAGGCACGAAACAAATTTTCCCTCAGAGCCTCCAAAGGAACCAAAGTTGCTGACACTTTGATTTTAGTTTTATCATTTTTCATTTTTTTAAAAACTTTTAAATGTTTTTATTTCTGAGAGAGAGAGAGGCAGTGTGATTGGGGAGGGTCAGAGAGAGGGGGAGACACAGAATCTGAAGCAGGCTCCAGGCTCTGAGCTAGCCGTCAGCACCGAGCCCGATGGGGGGCTCGAACCCACAGACCAGGAGATCATGACCCAAGCCAAAGTCGGACACTTAACCAACTGAGCCACCCAGGTGCCCCATGATACTTCGATTTTAGACTTCTGGACAACAGAACCGTAACAAGATATATTTCTGTGTTTCAGGTCATCAGGTTTGTGGTAGTTTGTTATAGGAACCTTAGGAAACTAATGCACCCATTATGGAATGACTGACTCATTTGACTGGGAAGAATATACTGTATATACTGGACTCATCTTCACTTTTCTTTTTCTTGGGATCTAGCTAGGAATCCTGAGGTGGGAGGTATTACTCAGCCTCTTCACTGGGTTGGCACTACTATGAAGGAATGTGTAAGTCTCCCTGGTTCAGTTAATAGGTCCATTCAGGTCTTCGACTAAACCGTATCTTTCAAAGTAATTTTTTATTAATAATAAAGTTGATATTTTGATTCACATCTCCCACTCTTCACTTCTCGATTGATTCAAAAGCTAAGTGGAAAAAGAGGTACTATTTATTAGACTCCTCTTAGAAACTCCTAAATTATACGGTCTTGTGATAATCACTTCTCAATGTGTATCATCAAGCCTTAATATTAGTGATTCCACAATTTAGAAAGATTCTATAAGGAAGCCAGCAGATAATGATTTTTTTCATTATTATGTTTACAAAATTCAGTTTACTATACTCTGTAGAAAACAGAATACAGAAGTATGGGACTTAAATAAAACACAAATAGGAGAATAAAATGCTATAGTTCTAAGATTATAAATGCTAACTTTAAACCCTGAATCTGAAATCATCTAAAGGCATCCATCCACACAACTGAATGAGATTTAGACTCAAAATCTGTGTCCAACTAGTGTAAAGGGTGACCCTAAGGTGAAAGAAAGAAAGAAAGAAAGAAAGAAAGAAAGAAAGAAAGAAAGAAAGAAAGAAAGAAAGAAGGAAGGAAGGAAAGAAGGAAGGAAAGAAAGAAATTTTAAGTGAAAGTAATAAAAAACAGAGATTACTCTTTGCCCAAGATTTCTTTAATGTCCAATTTTCTGTTTTGCCTAAGTAATAAGGAACAGGTAAAAGAAATGACTGTGAAAAGTTTAAATAGGTAAAAAGAATTCATCATTGTCTTTCCAGGTAAAGATTTCTAATCATAATAAATGATATCAAGTATCTGCCAGGAATATTATCTGAGGCCCCAAAAAATCCACCCAGGCTTCATTCCTTTCTCTTTCTAAAAAGATGGATATATCTGTAATCTGCACTCCTAACCAGTCATATAAACTGATATGGAATACCAAATTTAAATGACTCTATTAGTTTATTACTTTACTGGTCACAGCAAATAGCACTTCTGTTTATCAAACAGACTCTCTAAAGGCTGGATGACATGGAACGAGTTATCAACAGTCTGATCACACCTGGAAAAACTGTTGAAACTGTAATTTTTTAGAACTCTAGAAACCATTTAAGTTTAGACAGTTATTATACTTATTGTGAAATATATGCTAGCCATTTCTTTTTATAATCTTATCAATTTCCTTGAGAAATAAATTTGCTCCTTCAAAACCTAACAACATAAGCATCACATCTCCATCAACCCTAGACACAGGGTCCTCTGAGTATATTAATTATGACAGAATCTATGGATAAGTTCTGATCTATTTTCCAACATTGTTGCAAAGTGAGTTAAAATTAACAGAATAAAAACAGTTCCATCCTCCATAGTCGTTTTAAGTACTTAAAATCATAATTCATTTCATTCTTTATCACTACTTTCAAAGCTTCAATAAGACTTTCTAGGGTTCATTTTGTTTTCATTCACGTGTATCTAGGGAAGTTTTTGGCTAGACTATTCATATCTCTACCTTAGGGTCCAAGCAACTGGGCAAATGATTCCAGAAAGCCACCTTGAAAGAAGAAATAGTGGTTCTGCTTTACCTACTTTAAAAGCCTGAAGAACAAGCTTTAAATAGCATTTATGATGCTCTCTTTCTTAACCTACTTCTTTGCCTTAATATCATTAATATCTTAATATTTCAACAATATTTTATTTTAATAAACACAAGGGTAGGGGAGGAAAAGATCACAGGGAAAAAAGTATGATTTGTCACACTCTGTACTATTATAAGGATAATATCAGATTCAAGAAAACTAGAGGGAAAGGTAACTCTATATAATGTTAGAAATTCTAGAACATTCCTCACATCATCCAGTCAGGCATCTATGTTAAGTCTCAATTTGGAAGGCATTTTCCTCCAGAGAAGATCTATGTTTGCTTCTGGTAGTAACAGCATTGCAATTGAGAGAGTCTCAACTGGGCTAGTGGAAAAGTAGCAAAATTAATCTTAGCCAAAACCTCAACTCACTGAAGTTAGGAGCACCCTCACTAGCTCCACATATCCCTTCTAGAAGAAAGCACTGCTGATTCAGGTGCCCAGAATTTCCATACAGAAAAATCAAGAAACATGAAATCACAAGAAAATACCTAAAAGACTCACAAACAAGCCACAAAGCATGAGAATCATAAAAACAAAACAAAAAACAATGAATAAATTTAAGTCTCTAAGGCCTGGAGAATTTGCAATTATCAAAAACAGAGTATAAAATAATAAGCCTAGTCTAGAAAATTTATATAGAGTTATGAACCTAATAACTAGGGATCAAATATTCTTCTCAAGCAAACATACCACATTTACAAATATATATCAAGCTATAATATAAGCCTTTAGGAAATTCCAAACACAACTCTCACTCAGTTCAAATTCTCTGTTCACAGTATAACTAAATGAGAAATCTATAACAAAACGAAGACAAGGGCTCCTGGATGGCTCAGTCGGTTAAGCATCTGACTCTTGATTTTGGCTCACGTCACGATTTCCCGGTTCGTGAGATTGAGACCTGCATCAGGCTCTCTGCTGACAGTGTGGAGTCTGCTTAGACTCTCTCTCTCCTCTCTCTTCTTCCCACCCCCTTTCAAAATAAATAAACAAAAAGACAAATGATAATATTTTATGATTAAAACAGGCAAAGAATAAATGTAAACTGAAAAATGTTTAGAACTTAATGATTATGAAAATACCATGTATAAAACCTCTGGGATATAGTTAAAGCAGTGGGAGGAGAATAATTAATAGCTCACATTAGAAAACAGCAAAGAAAATGAGCTAAACTAACACGCTATGAAAAAAAACAACAGAATGAGCTACACCAAGGAGGAAGAAAGAAGATAATAAAAAGACATAAATGAATCAGCAAGCAAAAATACAAGGTTAGCAACGACTAATGAAACTACTACTGAACAAGACTGATCAAGAAGCAGAATAATGATGCAAATCAGTGATTTATAAACATCAAGATACTTTCATTAGCAGTGAAAAAATAAAAGCGAACTATGCATAGCAGTCTAAATGTCCATCGATTTATGAATGTAGTGAAAGAAGTGGTATATCCATGCAATGGAATACTATTCAGCAATCAATAGGAACAAACTACTGACACATTAACGTCAAAAAATTATATAAAGTGAAAGAAGCCAGATGCAAGAGAGTAGATTTGGTGTGATTCTACCCAGGAGTCAACAGAAGGCAAATTTATAAAGAAAGCATAAAAGAATAAATATACAGATATAGTTTTAAGAGTATTAACTACAGGGTAGCAGAATTTAAGATCTACAATTATCACACAGGAAAAAAGTAATTTTTTAAAAACACATTATAAGAATAAAAATAAAATACTCCAGGAATAAAGCTTACAAAAGATACAAGACCTATATGCTTTTAATAAATTATAAAACTATGGGAAACTAAGTAAAGAGATACATCTAGAGTGTGCTACAGGCAGCCCATACCAGTTTACAAGAGCCTATCGTGCACATTTCTTCCTAATTCTTGCATCGATGATTTCATGGTGTAGCTTATAACCAAACATGGTAGTAATATTTGTGTAGCAAATGCTACATATCAGGGCTTTTTTTCTTCTCTTGACAGAAGCAGGTTATAAATCCTTCACTGGTAATGTGATATCATAAAGATGTCAACCATCTTTAATAGCTCATCTGCAAAAGCAATTCAATTTCAATCAAAATCCCAACATATTTCAAGAAACTTGCTCATTTGATCCTCAAATTTATATGGGGGTGGGCATGGGCAGGGAAAGAATAGCCTAAGGAAGAATAACATATTTTAAAATCACAAGATTAGAAAAATTTGATAATTTCAAGTGTCACAAATGATATAGATTAATGGTATCTTGCATACACGATTGAAGTTCATATAACTCTGGTACAACTACTTTGAAAAATAATTTGGCATAATCTTATAAAGTCAAACACTTGCTTAGCTCTAGCACATAATAATTCAATCCCTGGTTATGTCCCCCGGAGAAACTCACATACATGCATCAGGAAAAACCTACATATTTGTTCCTAGGAGTGCATCTATTATCAAAACAAAAGAAAAAGAAAAGCACCTAAATATCCATCAATGGAAGAATGAATAAGTAAACTGAGGTATATTTACACAGTTTAATATTACATAGAAAAGAAAATAAATGAATAATAGCTATATGCAACACGGACATCTGTTAGAAATTCAACACTGAATGATGAAAGCAGATAATACATTATCATCTTATAAAGCTTAAAAACGAAACTATTGTTTGGGAATAATTATCTATGTAACTAAAATATTTTTAAAAGTCGAGTGAAGCTGAACTCCCAGCAATCAGCCCGTGGCGTGGGAGGGGAAGCACTAGGGCACGTAAGCAGGCACAGTGGTACGTAACATTCATGCTCCTATATCAGGCTGAGGCTTCACAGGTACTCACTTCATTATTAAGCTTTAAAACATCTACGTTTGTATATATCAAATGTGACATTAAAATAGTTCAATAATTTTAATTATATTTTGAAATTAAGACATTGGGTAGTTCAAAGAAATGTCAGGAGAATGAAAGAACTGGGTCTGCCACCTACACAGGGGAAAAACCACTCACAAGCAAACCAGAGAACTAGTCTGGGGGCAGCGGTGTACTGGTAAACCACTTCTGGGAAGGGGAGGGGACATGGAGAGGGGAGATAAGAAGCCTTGTATTTACAGCATTTGCCAATTTCCATGGCTGATATTAACTACCAGCTTGATGTTACTGAACTTGAAACCGGGAAGACATGCTGACCATCAGCGTCCACGAGCACACTGCAAGCAGCTAGCTGTACACCTTGTGCCCTCAGTCTCACCGGCCCTGGACGCTCACCCCAGCACTGCTGCAGCCACTACCTGGAGGCTCAATCTTGCTGTCACCCCTACGACTGGCAGAGAGCATGCGCCACAGCTCCTGCTTATTTGCGTGGGTAGCCCAAGTGAGGAACAGATCGCCTGGCTAGTAGAGCTGAGGTACACATGCATGGCGTAGCTGCAAAAGAGGCTGGGGAAAAAGTATCTCCCATTTTTGTCTTCTCCACCACCAAGACTCAAAAGATGGGAAGTTCCCCCAAACACAGGAAAAGAATTCAGGTTCTAGGAATCATAAATGTCCACTATACTTCTCTTCCACATATTGTTATCAGTCAAGATTTTGTCAAGCTCTATTTTTTACAGTTTGTACAATAAAGTAGGTTTTTAATCTTTCAAAATTTTCCAGATGAAATAATAATACTGAACATGGTGTGTGAATACATATGTGTGTGTGTGTGTGTGTGTACCTTCTACCCTAAGATTTAAAATATGTCCCTAACTGAGGATCTGCTCACTATTACCTCATTGAAAATCACATCTAAAACCTACCAGTCTAGTGAGGAAAGCAATCTCTCCACCTCACCGGGCTAAGACAGCTGCCCCTTCGTCACAGGTGCTTCTGACCTAGCATGTGTTTCACACTGAAGTTTCTTGATCTCTCATTAGGCTGTGTGTTCCAGCATGGCATGGGCTGTCCTGTGAATCTCTGCATCCCTTGAACTTATTAGCACAAATATACATTCAAAACTCCTTGATACATAAAGCATTTCCTTGTGTCTTTAGAATAATTTACCTCCAGATCTATACGATAGGATCATTGTGTATCTGAAATGACAGACAGTGGGTACCATACTCTGCCAGAGGTCACTCAGCTAGTAAGAGGCAGAATTAGAATTCAAATTTGGATCTGTCTTGCACCAAAGTCTGTCATCTTTCCATTACATATTCCAAAACTACAACATTTGTTACATAGAAAAGCAGATATAGGTAAAATGGCAATGGAAATATTAATGCTTAAAAATTAATTCTGCTCAAAAGGGGTCAAGAAAATTAGGAGGTAAGTGGCATTTGAGTAGGATTTGTAGAATAAACAGCAGTTTGGCTGGCAGCTGAGGGAAAGACATTTCACAAATAATGAAAGTGCTGCAGCAATAAAAGACAGATTTTAAGAAAGTTCCAGTTACTTCATCTCTGCAGTAAAAAAGAGTGCAGTAATCTTTTCTATTTTCAGTGTTCTTCTGAAGACTACATAGATAATGCATGTAAATTACTTAACCTGGGATCTGGCATAGAGTAATTTTCAGTAAAAAGGAGAAGGGGGAGAAAAGGAAGAGTTTGCTGAAAATCAGGGTTCTCCTAGATAAGATAGGATCTTGCACCAATAAAGACCAAGAGGAAAACAAGTCAAAAGCACTGGGGATACTGAAAAACAGGTTTGCAAAGGTAGTCCCTCATCCCTATCTCAAATTTTTCAAGTGATATTCACATACAGCGAGAGTAAATATTTTAAAATTAATAAAGAGTAAAAAAAAAAACCCTTTCTGAATCATAAATATGGTGATATTTACTAGAATAAGATCTTAAAGTTTCTAACTCTTAGAAATTTTAAAAACAGGATATTATAAAAGCCTATTAAGTGAGAAAAAGACATAATCTTGAAAAGGTTTTCCCAAACTTGAGATACCCGCAAAAAGCGTCAATTTATACATCAAAGTACAGCACAGAACACGTTTTCTCTTATGTTCAGAGCAATTACAGCAAATGAAATATGAGGAAAACAGTGAAGGACTCTCAGTCCAAAATAACCTGTCTACTAGCATATCATTTGCCTATTTCCACACCTCTATCCTTCACCTTGTTAGCTTTTTGTTCTCTGGGAGAATTAAAAAAATAAATAAATAAATAAAGTGAACAGAGTACACGGCTAATATTATTGTTTTGTGAGGTCATTTCTAAACTCCATAGTTCTATTAATAATTGCCAATGAGCACTTGTATTTATTTATTTATTTACCATGCTTTATTGCATAGTAAAATCAATGTTTTGGAGTAACCCACTGTTCTGAAACGTGTATGCTTAATTTTAACAACTCACTAGAAGAAACACTGACAAGCTGTATTTTTAGCACAGAATAAATTAACATACATAAAACATGATACAATTTTATTTAAATTAAAACTTAAAAACTGTTTTCAATTATTTTTTCTTTTTAAAAACATCTAATTTGCTAGGCTGCTGGTGAGAGGGCATTCACTTTGAATTTTAAGTCAGTGAAGACATCTTGTGGTTGATGTTGGTATTGCTGAAGCTTTGAGAAGGCGCATCATTTGTAAAATTAGGTCTTGACCCACAGCTTCATGTTTAAAAATTCACGTACAACCTGTCATTTCTAAAACTTAGAATATTTTCTTAAACTAATGTAAGGTAGGCACAGACTGCTTTCATGTTAGTTACTTTTCTGGTAAAAAACTTACACTCATCAGACCTACTCAAGTCTGCTGCCTAATCAACTAAAAAATAGCATTATAACAAAATCTGACATGTTCAAAAAACAGACTGCTTATTTAAATACTGTTTACTAAATATTGCCTACATCTTATGCACAGATTAAGATAATTTACAAATACTTTGCTTAATAACTATTGCCTCTATCTTATGCACAGATTAAAATAATTTATTTTGAATATACTTAAAATGTATTTTAAACATGAACTATAACAATAATTTAGTGACTGGAGCCATATGTTTACAAGGATTTAGTCATCATTAACATGGTAAAATGCTGGTTAATAAAGCATTTCAATAAAGGCACAAATAAAGTAGGTTTTACTGAATTAGTAATATCCAAAAAACACAAATAATTCAATTCATGTAAAAAACATATTCCTTAAGCATTTATTTAGCATAAAAATAGTTATATATTTACATAATATATGGAGTTCTGAACTAAAGGCAAATAAAATGAGCAATTCCTGTGGGTCAACTTCTAAAATTTCTATTAATATTATTTTTCAAAACACCTTCACGTATTAATACAAGTACTATGAAGAGAATTATAGTTAGTGCTGAAAGTAGGTAATTAAAGGAAAAATATAATGAAAGAAGAACAGAAAGGGATAGCCAACCATTGAAAAGGGCTTATTTTAGATCTTCTAATTTTATGCATAACCTAAAGTCACATTAAATGCATTAAGAATATTTTAAAAGATAAAATTTGGTACAGAAAATTCTACATTTAAAGATTTTAAGGTGTTTTTCATTGTTGTTGGCTACATTCAAAAGAAATCCTAAAGAGATTACTGTGCAGAATGCTGAAGCAAGGATGCTCTGATCAGGTGGAAAAGCAGACACAAGTCTCATCAGCAAAATCCCCACAAGCTTATAGCAGAGATGGGCTCTCAGAATCCCTGAAGACACACAAAGAACATGGAAAAACAATAACCCAGAAAGCTTTAAAAATTTCTTAAATAAACTAATGTAAGGTAGGCACAGACTGCTTTCATGTTAGTTACTTTTCTGATAAAGAACTTACACTCATCAGACCTACCCAAGATTGCTGCCTAAACTGGGCTTCTATAATCCAGAAGCTTGCTAAGTATGCTTTCTGGACCAGCAGAATCAATATCCCCTGGAAACTTGTCCAAAATACAAATTCTCAGGCTCTTCTCCAGTTCAATGGAATCAGAAACTTGGGGGAGGCAGGGGAGGGAGAAGAAAGCAGGCAAGAGTCTCTTTGACTCTAGCTGCAGCAATTTCTTATTCAACACATCTCCGGAGGCAAGGGAAACTAAAGCAAAAGTGAACTATCAGGACCTCATCAAAATAAAAAGCTTCTGCACTGAGAAGGAAACAATCAGCAAAACTAAACGGCAGCCATTGTAATGGGAGAAGATATTTGCAAATGACATATCAGATAAAGGGTTGGTGTCCAAAATCTATAAAGAACTTATCAAACTCAACACCCAAAAACACAAATAATTCCGTGAAGAAATGGGCTAAAGGCATGAACAGACACTTCTCCAAAGAAGACTTCCAGATGGCCAACACACATATGAAATGATGCTCAAAGTCACTCACCATCAGGGAAATACAAATCAAAACCACAATGAGATGCCACCTTACACCAGTCAGAATGGCTAACAATAACAGCTCAGTCAACCACAGATGCTAGTGAGGATGTGGAGAAAGAGGGATCTGTTCCCACTGCTGGTGAGAATGCAAACTAGTGCAGGCACTCTGGAAAACAGTATGGAGATTCCTCAAAAAATTTAAAATAGAACTACACTATGACCCAGCAATTGCACTACTAAGTACTTATCTAAGGGATATAGATATGCTGTTTTGAAGGGACACATGCACCCCAAAGTTTATAGCAGCACTACTTTCAACAATAGCCCAAGTACAGAAAGAGCCCAAATGTCCATGGATAAAGAAGATATATGTATCCATATATATATCTATACACACACACACAAACACACACACACAATGGAGTATTAAGCGGCAATCAAAAAGAATGAAATCTTGCCATTTGCAACTACGTGGATAGAACTAGAGGGTATTATGCTAAGTGAAATTAGGCAGTCAGAGAAAGACAAATGTCATATGACTTCACTCATGAGGACTTTAAGATACAAAACAGATGAACATAAGGGAAGGGAAGCAAAAATAATATAAAAACCAGGAGAGGGACAAAAACATAAAAGACTCTTAAATACGGAGAACAAACAGAGTGTTACTGGAGGGATTGTAAGTGGGGGGAGAGGCTAAATGAGTAAGGGGCATTAAGGAATCCTGAAATCCTGTGCTGATAGCTCAGAGCCTGAAGCTTGCTTTGGATTCAGTGTCTCCCTCTCTCTCTGTCCCTTCCCTGCTCTCTCTCTCTCAAAAATAAATAAACATTTAAAAAATTTTAAAGATAAACTAGATAAGATCAGAAACTCTGATGGTTCCTTCCAGCTAAATGATTACCATCATTTACATAAATGGATTAATATTTGAGAAATGTGAGAAAATTTTAAAAATCTGATAACTATATTAAATATCTATTAAATATCCAAGTTAAAATTATAAGGCTATTATTCTAACTCAAAACATACACACTGAAAGTATTTATTTAAGTTATAGGTAATGATGTTTTTTAAAAGTTCATAAAGAGATGGGGGGGCGCCTGGGTGGCTTGGTCAGTTAAGTGTCTGACTTTGGCTCAGGTCATCGTCTCTCAGTCTATGGGTTTGAGTCTCGCATCAGGCTTTGTGCTGACAGCCCGGAGCCTGCTTTGGCTTCTATGTCTCTCTCTCTCTCTCTCTGCCTCACCCCTCCCCCAACTTGTGTTCTATCTCTCAAAAATAATGTTAAAAAATTTTATTTAAAATGTTCAAAGTGACCAACAGCACAAAAATTCTTGGCTGACACAATTTACATATATTTTCAAATTAAAAGAAGAAATTGAAAATAAATACATAATAAGTAAAAGACTGAGTAGTTGTAATCTAAAAACTGTATCCCCAGGAGTCCTGATACCTAGGGTCACATGTACACCAATGTTGACAGCAGCGCTTTCAACAACAGCCAAATTACAGAAAGAGCCCAAATGTCCATCAACTGATGAGTGGCTAAAGAAGATGTGGTTTATATATACAATGGAATACTACTTGGCAATGAGAAAGAATG
This sequence comes from Crocuta crocuta, assembly GCF_008692635.1. NCBI lineage: Eukaryota > Metazoa > Chordata > Mammalia > Carnivora > Hyaenidae > Crocuta > Crocuta crocuta. Next base: position 4,737,013 of record NW_027527388.1, on the reverse strand, counting down.
AAATCCTGCCATTTGCAGCAATGTGGATGGAATTGGAGGGTATTATGCTAAGTGAAATAAGTCAGTCAGAGAAAGAAAGACATCGTATGTTTTCACTCATATCTGGATCTTGAGAAACTTAACAGAAGACTATGGGGGGAAGGAAAGGGGAAAAATAGTTTCAAACAGAGAGAGAGCCAAACCATAAGAGACTCTTAAATGAGTCTTAAATAAGACATTTTAATGTCTCTTAAATAAGAGACAGAGAACAAACTGAAGGTTGATGTTCTTCATCAAGGGGATCATGTTCTTCATGAAGGGGATGGGGAAGAGAAAAGTGGGTGATGGGCAATGAGGAGGGCACTTGTTGGGATGAGCCCTGGGTGTTGTATGTAAGCCAATTTGACAATAAATTATATTTTAAAAATATAAATAAATAAATAAAAATAAAAATTGTATCCCCAGATTTTGAAAAGATCACTGA